>NC_074669.1:7689280-7749280 GCF_029448725.1 Salvelinus fontinalis
GATAGCATAAAGACTACACTATAGATGCTGGGCAAAACAACACTTCCTCCGACCTTCAGATAGCATAAAGACTACACTATAGATGCTGGGCAAAACAACACTTCCTCCGACCTTCAGATAGCATAAAGACTACACTATAGATGCTGGGCAAAACAACACTTCCTCCGACCTTCAGATAGCATAAAGACTACACTATAGCTGCTGGGCAAAACAACACTTCCTCCGACCTTCAGATAGCATAAAGACTACACTATAGATGCTGGGAAAAACAACACTTCCTCTGACCTTCAGAGAGCAGAAAGACTACACTATAGCTGCTGGGCAAAACAACACTTCCTCCGACCTTCAGATAGCATAAAGACTACACTATAGCTGCTGGGCAAAACAACACTTCCTCCGACCTTCAGATAGCATAAAGACTACACTATAGCTGCTGGGCAAAACAACACTTCTTCCGACCTTCAGAGAGCAGAAAGACTACACTATAGATGCTGGGCAAAACAACACTTCCTCCAAGAACACTGTTCACTGCTCAGTGGCCCCCTTGTCTTTCTCTGTGAGCTTTACCTTGCAGTGGGTCATGGTAGACACACAGGTCTATAGTGTGGATGGTACACACAGTTCAAGCCATGCAGTGGATGTGTGTTTGTATCAGAGAGTCTATTACTCTGCAATAGTGTGTGTGTGTGTGTGTGTGTATGTGTGTATGTGTGTGTGTGTGTGTGTGTGTGTGTGTGTGTGTGTGTGTGTGTGTGTGTGTGTGTGTGTCTGAGTGCCTCAGTGTGTGTGTGTTTGTGTGTGTGTCAGTGTGTGTGTGTGTGTCAATGTGTGTGTGTCAGTGTGTGTTTGTGCTTCACGTTACACAGCAGCCGTACCAGAGTGTCTTGGCCGACAGACACACAGGTGACTGATGCATGTTTTTCCTGACCCATCGGCATAGAACACCCCATGATGAAAAAGTGAAAACATGTTTTTGAGTCAGCAAATGCCAGTGATGCAAAGTGGATGAGTACAGAATGGATGGATGAGTACAGAATAAATTAGTACAGAATGGAGGAGTACAGAATGGAGGCGTACAGAATAGGGTGGGGTACAGAATGGTTGGAGGAGTACAGAATGGAGGAGTACAGAATGGAGGAGTACAGAATGGAGGAGTACAGAATGGAGGAGTACAGAATGGTGGAGTACAGAATGGAGGAGTACAGAATGGAGGAGTACAGAATGGAGGAGTACAGAATGGTAGAGCACAGAATGGTGGAGTACAGAATGGAGGAGCACAGAATGGAGGAGTACAGAATGGTGGAGTACAGAATGGAGGAGTACAGAATGGAGGAGTACAGAATGGAGGAGTACAGAATGGAGGAGTACAGAATGGTGGAGTACAGAATGGAGGAGTACAGAATGGAGGAGTACAGAATTGAGGAGCACAGAATGGAGGAGTACAGAATGGTGGAGCACAGAATGGAGGAGTACAGAATGGAGGAGTACAGAATGGTGGAGTACAGAATGGAGGAGTACAGAATGGAGGAGTACAGAATGGAGGAGTACAGAATGGTGGAGCACAGAATGGTGGAGTACAGAATGGAGGAGCACAGAATGGAGGAGTACAGAATGGAGGAGTACAGAATGGAGGAGTACAGAATGGAGGAGTACAGAATGGAGGAGTACAGAATGGTGGAGTACAGAATGGAGGAGTACAGAATGGAGGAGTACAGAATGGAGGAGTACAGAATGGTGGAGTACAGAATGGTGGAGTACAGAATGGTGGAGTACAGAATGGAGGAGTACAGAATGGTGGAGTACAGAATGGTGGAGTACAGAATGGAGGAGTACAGAATGGTGGAGTACAGAATGGTGGAGTACAGAATGGAGGAGTACAGAATGGAGGAGTACAGAATGGAGGAGTACAGAATGGTTGGAGGAGTACATAATGGTGGAATACAGAATGGAGGAGTACAGAATGGTTGGATGAGTACAGAATGGTTGGAGGAGTACAGAATGGAGGAGTACAGAATGGAGGAGTACAGAATGGAGGAGTACAGAATGGTTGGAGGAGTACAGAATGGTGGAGTACAGAATGGAGGAGTACAGAATGGTTGGAGGAGTACAGAATGGTTGGAGGAGTACAGAATGGAGGAGTACAGAATGGAGGAGTACAGAATGGTGGAGTACAGAATGGAGGAGTACAGAATGGAGGAGTACAGAATGGTGGAGTACAGAATGGAGGAGTACAGAATGGAGGAGTACAGAATGGAGGAGTACAGAATGGATGAGTACAGAATAGATGAGTACATCTACAACACCTGTAAAAGACTGTTGTTCCCCGTCTTTACTTTTGTGTGGTCAGTGACCATCTGAGAGGGTAGATAGCATCTCAACTTGACCACCTAGTCTGCGTTTAAACACAACCTCCAGTACAGCAGTCCACTGATACCATCTGAGTCCACTGATACCATCTGAGTCCACTGATACCATCTGAGTCCACTGATACCATCTGAGTCCACTGAACCCATCTGAGTCCACTGATACCATCTGAGTCCACTTGCTATAGCAATGTTAACATATGTGTCCCATGATAATAAAGCCCTTGAATTTAATTGAATTTAATTGAATTGAGAGAGAGAGAGAGAGAAAGAGAGAGAGAGAGAGAGAGAGAGAGAGAGAGAGAGAGAGAGAGAGAGAGAGAGAGAGAGAGAGAGAGAGAGAGAGAGAGAGAGAATGATTACTGCATTGTTAGAGGTCAATAACCTCTGGAGTTGACATACTGCAGCATATGAAAAGACTCAGTCCCTCCGCCTTCACCAGCCAGCAGGCAGCAGCACTACACTACTATACTGCTGTTTTTACCATTAACAATGCAGGTGTTGCATAGGTACAACTGAGAAAGAGAGAGAGGAGAGAGAGAGAGGCGGGGAGAGAAAGAGAGAGAGAGGCAGGGAGAGAGAGAGAGAGATAGAGAGAGATTGCCCTTTATGGTTGTGATGTCTGGGGTCCACTCACCAACCAAGAATTCTCAAAATGGACAAACACCAAATTGAGACTGCATGCAGAATTCTGCAAAAATATCATCCATGTACAACGTTAAACTCCAAATAATGCATGCAGAGCAGAATTAGGCCGATACCTGCTAATTATCAAAATCCAGAAAAGAGACGTTAAATTCTACTACCACCTAAAACGAAGCGATTCCCAAACCTTCCATAACAAACCCATCACCTACAGAGAAATTAACCTGGAGAAGAGCCCCCTAAGCAAGTTGGTCCTGGGGCTCTGTTCACAAACACAAACAGACCCCACAGAGTCCCAGGACAGCAACACAATTAGACCCAACCAAGTCATGAGAAAACAAAAAGATAATTACTTGACACATTGGAAAGAATTTACAAAACAACTGAGCAAACTAGAATGCTATTTGGCCCTAAACAGAAAGTACACAGTGGCAGAATACCTGACCACTGTGACTGACCTAAAATGAAGGAACTCTTTGACTATGTACAGACTCAGTAAGTATAGCCTTGCTATTGAGAAAGGCCGCCGAAAGCACACCTGGTTCTCAAGAGAAGACAAGCTATGTGCACACTGCCCACAAAATGAGGTGGAAACTGAGCTGCACTTGCTGACCTCCTGCCAAATGTATGACCATATTAGAGACACATATTTCCCTCATATTACACAGACCCACAAAGAATTCGAAAACAAATCAAATTTTGATAAACTCCCATATCTACTGGGTGAAATACCACAGTGTGCATCACCGCAGCAACCAGTGGAGAACAAACACCACTGCAAATACAACCCATTGTGCATTTGTATAGTTATAACACATAATATGACATTCCAAATGTCTCTATTCCTTTGAAACTTCTGTGAGTGTAATGTTTACTGTAATTTTTTTATTGTATATTTCACTTTAGTTTATTATCTATTTCGCTTGCTTTGGCAATGTAAACATATGTTTCCTATGCCAATAAAGCCCTTTGAATTGAATTGAGGAGAGTGAGTGTGAGAGTGAGAGTGAGAGAGGGAGAGACAGAGAGATTGAGAGACAAACCAACCTGCACATGTCCTTCATGCCATTGTTATTGTTAATTGTATGGTTATTTTTACCCTTGATTATTATTGTTACTGATTGTCCCGTTGACAATCTTGATTATTATTATTTTAATTACGTTAATATTGTAAATGTCTCACTTAATCTCCAAAGTACGCTTTGGCAATATGTACGTTGTTACGTAATGCCAATAAAGCAAATTGGATTGAATTGAGAGAGAGAGAGAGAGAGAGAGAGAGAGAGAGAGAGAGAGAGAGAGAGAGAGAGAGAGAGAGAGAGAGAGAGAGAGAGAGAGAGAGAGAGAGAGAGAGAGAGAGAGAGAGAGAGAGAATGATTACTGCATTGTTAGAGGTCAATAACCTCTGGAGTTGACATACTGCAGCATATGAAAAGACTCAGTCCCTCCGCCTTCACCAGCCAGCAGGCAGCAGCACTACACTACTATACTGCTGTTTTTACCATTAACAATGCAGGTGTTGCATAGGTACAACTGAGAAAGAGAGAGAGGAGAGAGAGAGAGGCGGGGAGAGAAAGAGAGAGAGAGGCAGGGAGAGAGAGAGAGAGATAGAGAGAGATTGCCCTTTATGGTTGTGATGTCTGGGGTCCACTCACCAACCAAGAATTCTCAAAATGGACAAACACCAAATTGAGACTGCATGCAGAATTCTGCAAAAATATCATCCATGTACAACGTTAAACTCCAAATAATGCATGCAGAGCAGAATTAGGCCGATACCTGCTAATTATCAAAATCCAGAAAAGAGACGTTAAATTCTACTACCACCTAAAACGAAGCGATTCCCAAACCTTCCATAACAAACCCATCACCTACAGAGAAATTAACCTGGAGAAGAGCCCCCTAAGCAAGTTGGTCCTGGGGCTCTGTTCACAAACACAAACAGACCCCACAGAGTCCCAGGACAGCAACACAATTAGACCCAACCAAGTCATGAGAAAACAAAAAGATAATTACTTGACACATTGGAAAGAATTTACAAAACAACTGAGCAAACTAGAATGCTATTTGGCCCTAAACAGAAAGTACACAGTGGCAGAATACCTGACCACTGTGACTGACCTAAAATGAAGGAACTCTTTGACTATGTACAGACTCAGTAAGTATAGCCTTGCTATTGAGAAAGGCCGCCGAAAGCACACCTGGTTCTCAAGAGAAGACAAGCTATGTGCACACTGCCCACAAAATGAGGTGGAAACTGAGCTGCACTTGCTGACCTCCTGCCAAATGTATGACCATATTAGAGACACATATTTCCCTCATATTACACAGACCCACAAAGAATTCGAAAACAAATCAAATTTTGATAAACTCCCATATCTACTGGGTGAAATACCACAGTGTGCATCACCGCAGCAACCAGTGGAGAACAAACACCACTGCAAATACAACCCATTGTGCATTTGTATAGTTATAACACATAATATGACATTCCAAATGTCTCTATTCCTTTGAAACTTCTGTGAGTGTAATGTTTACTGTAATTTTTTTATTGTATATTTCACTTTAGTTTATTATCTATTTCGCTTGCTTTGGCAATGTAAACATATGTTTCCTATGCCAATAAAGCCCTTTGAATTGAATTGAGGAGAGTGAGTGTGAGAGTGAGAGTGAGAGAGGGAGAGACAGAGAGATTGAGAGACAAACCAACCTGCACATGTCCTTCATGCCATTGTTATTGTTAATTGTATGGTTATTTTTACCCTTGATTATTATTGTTACTGATTGTCCCGTTGACAATCTTGATTATTATTATTTTAATTACGTTAATATTGTAAATGTCTCACTTAATCTCCAAAGTACGCTTTGGCAATATGTACGTTGTTACGTAATGCCAATAAAGCAAATTGGATTGAATTGAGAGAGAGAGAGAGAGAGAGAGAGAGAGAGAGAGAGAGAGAGAGAGAGAGAGAGAGAGAGAGAGAGAGAGAGAGAGAGAGAGAGAGAGAGAGAGAGAGAGAGAGAGAGAGAGAAATAGAGCGATAGTGACAGAGACAGAGACAGTGACAGTGACAGTGACAGAGTGACAGAGACAGAGACAGAGAGAGAGAGAGACAGAAATAGAGAGATAGTGACAGAGACATAGACAGTGACAGAGAAACAGAGACAGAGAGAGAGAGAGAAAAGGGCAACCAGTAAAGAACAAACACCATTGTAAATACAACCCATATTTATGCTTATTTATTTTCCCTTGTGTACTTTAACCATTTGTACATTGTTTCAACACTGTATATATATAATATGACATTTGTAATGTCTTTATTGTTTTGAAACTTCTGTATGTGTAATGTTTACTGTTAATTTTTATTGTTTATTTCACTTTTGTATATTATCTACCTCACTTGCTTTGGCAATGTTAACACGTTTCCCATGCCAATAAAGCCCCTTGAATTGAGTTGAATTGAGAGATAGAGAGACAGAAATAGAGAGATAGTGACAGAGACAGACAGTGACAGAGAGACAGAGACAGAGAGACAGAGAGAGATACAGAAATAAAGAGATAGTGAAAGAGACAGAGACAGTGACAGAGAGACAGAGAGACAGAGAGAGAGAGAGTGAGAGAGTGAGAGAGAGAGACAGACATAGAGAGATAGTGACAGAGACAGAGACAGTGACAGAGAGACAGAGAGAGAGAGACAGAAATAGAGAGATAGTGACAGAGACAGAGACAGTGACAGAGAGAGAGAGAGAGACAGAGACAGAGACAGAGAGATAGTGAAAGAGACAGTGACAGAGAGACAGAGACAGAGAGACAGAGAGACAGACATAAATAGAGAGATAGTGACAGAGAGAGAGAGAGAGACAGACAGATAGAAATAGAGAGATAGTGACAGAGAGAGAGAGAGAGAGAGACAGACAGACAGACAGACAGACAGACAGACAGACAGACAGACAGACAGACAGAAATAGAGAAAGAGAGACAGACAGACAGAGAAATAGAGAGATAGTGACAGAAAGAGAGAGAGAGACAGACAGACAGACAGACAGAAATAGAGAGATAGTGACAGAAAGAGAGAGAGAGACAGACAGACAGAAATAGAGAGATAGTGACAGAGAGAGAGAAAGAGAGATGAAGCATCTATGATCATTTGGAAATTTTGTAAGTGTAATGTTTACTGTTCAATTTATATTGTTAGTTTCACTTTTGTTTATTATCTACTTCACTTGCTTTGGCATTGTAAACATATGTTTCCCATGCCAATAAAGCCCCTTAAATTGAAATTGAGAGGGAGCATCACAGCAGGATGTAAGTAGATGTCTTTTCTCTTACCTCCTCCACAGAAAGAGAAGAAGGGAGGGAGGGAGTGGGAGAGCGTTTTCCCCTCCGTTACTGGCCTGTGAGTCTAAGACCTCACCCCCCCCCAGCTCTGCCTCTCAGCGGGTGTTTTATCTGTGTACAATAACGAGAGGTCTGGCTTCAAATAGGACATTATGAGCAACAAACATGACACAGGCAGTAGGGAAAATGGCCTGCAGGGAGAGCATAAAATGTTCTAGGTAGAAACCTAATGATTTCAACTGCTGCTGCAGAGAAGACAGACACAGCATATATACCCGTGTTAAAAAATAAACACATGAACACTGACCGTGTTGAGTCTGTGGACACATGTAGACATGGGAACAGTGTTAAATTAACATACTGCTTAGTGTAAAGCCTTCAAATATTTCCCAGAGTGCCTTGCCTCGAGTAAATTGTAGAGTTACCACACATTACTGTATTTGTTAGTGACAGAGACATTTTCGGTTATATTTACTTCACCAAGTGAGATCCTAAGTGAATATGGTATCATTAAAAAATAATCTACAAAATAAGCGTTATTTTGAGGGCCTACTTTTACCCTGATACAGGAGCCTGAAACTTTGAACCAAAACCACTACCATCATTATCACATTTCCCAGCAAACTCTATTGCAGGTTTCTTTTTTAAATTGTTTGTGCATGATTGATTTATTAATTTTAATCACCTTATGCTACACAAATCATTTTTTTTTAAATGTTCTAAACTAATCCAATATGCTGCTTGGATTTATTGCCCCTGTTACTGAAATGGTTGTTCCACTTTCGACACTTCAGGTAGTCTTGTAGCTTAGTCTACCCAACCGTGGCAGTCATTTTGAATACAGGACGCAGGTGATGAAAACAATTCTAAACATGGATATCCCCACACTGGCTTGATTCCAATAGAAATTACACATCACCTTCCAAGCCAGCATAATGTGACTTGCAGGCCTGATGAGAGTTTCAACTCTCAGAGAAAAAGGTTTAGATGTGTTCCTAAAGGGGTACAAACACTTGTCACTGTAGTGGTACCCTGTAGTGATGTAGTCAACTCTTAATGATCAGCTATGAAAAGCCAACTGAAAATTATTCATGATTATTATTTGACCATGCTTGTCACTTATGAACATTTTTGAACATCTTGGCATAGTTCTGTTATAATCTCCACCCGGCACAGCCAGAAGAGGACTGGCCACCCCTCATAGCCTGGTTCCTCTCTAGGTTTCTTCCTAGGTTTTGGCCTTTCTAGGGAGTTTTTCCTAGCCACCGTGCTTCTACACCTGCATTCTAGCTGTTTGGGGTTTTAGGCTGGGTTTCTGTACAGCACTTCGAGATATTATCTGATGTACGAAGGGCTATATAAAATAAAATTGATTGATTGATTGATGATTGATTGATTGATGGGGAAATGAAGCTTCCTGAAGCGTTGACGTTTTCCAGCCAATTCGGTCGAAAATAGGTTAAATTCTCGAGGCTTTGATTAACACAGTGTACACTAGTGGCACCTGCTGGTCAAAATAATATAGAACAGCCAAATTATTATAGATGACGTCCCACACTCCATAGCACATGCATAGCGTAGCCGTTTTGACTTCTACCAAACCAATACCAAACCAATCAGGTGGTTGTTCGACAAAACAAAGCTTCGTACGTCATTGATCACGTGCTTCTGATAAAGTGATACAGGGATCGGTAAACTGCATAGCAATTTTTAAGCATTCCTCGGAGCTTTGCTATCAAATGCAACATCACAAGTACCCTGTAAGGTCATCCTTCATACCATTAGTTATAAGGCTTGCAAGTAGGGTTGCAAAACTCCCAGATTATTCCAAAATCCTGGTTGAATTTCCTGCTTCCATTCCAGTAAATGCACAACCAGAATTTCTGGAAATCCTGGGAATTTTGCCAAAGTTAACAGAATTGTGCCACCCTACTCACAAGTCACATTTTGATGACTTGTAAAGTGATGTGTTTGAATCCAGACACCATAAGATGTTTCATTCAAATGCAACATGCACTCAGAATGAGTGTCCGGGTTGGGACTACCCAAATAGTCTGAACTGGAACAAACATTACAGTAACGGGTGCAAAAAAATTGGATTAATTTAGATTCGATTAATTTAGAAAATGTATGTTATTTATCTTTGTGTAACATAAGGTTAATCAATCAATCAAAGTAAATGCACAAACAATTTTTTGTTAAATCTACCAGCAATCCAGCATGCTGGAAAATACGATAATGATGGGTGTGATAATTCTCTGGCAACTACTCTGTTGGAAATTCTTGTACTCAGCATGCCAATTGCTCGCTCCCTCATAACGTGAGACAACAGTGGCATGGTGTTGTGTGACAAAGCCTTTTATTGTCCTCAGCACAAGTTGCACCTGTGTAATAATCATGCTGATTAATCAGCTTCTTGATATGCCACACCCGTCTGGTGGATGAATTGCCTTGGCAAAGGAGAAATGCTCACTAACAGGGATGTAAACAAGTTTGCTCACAACATTTGAGAGAAATAAGCTTGTTGTGCACATGGAACATTTTTGATATATTTTATTTCAGCTCATGTAACATGGGACCAACACTTTACATTTTGCCTTTAAATTTTTGTTCAGTACATACAGTGCATTATTGGGTATGATGCTACAAGCTTGGCACACATGTATTTGGGGAGTTTCTCCCATTCTTCTATGCAGATCCTCTTAAACTCTGGAACCTTCGCAGCAGTCTGAGGTCCTAAGCTCTGGAGCAGATTTTCATCAAGGATCTCTCTGTACTTTTCTACGTTCATCTTTCCCTCGATCCCAACTAGTCTCCCAGTCACTGCTGCTGAAAAAAATCCCCACAGCATGATGCTGCCACCACCATGCTTCACTGCAAGGATGGGCCAGGTTTCCTCCAGACATGACACTTGGCATCTAGGCCAAGTTCAATCTTGATTTCATCAGACCAGAGAATCTTGTTTCTCATGGTCAGAGAGTCTTTAGGTGCCTTTTGTCAAACTCCAAGCGGGCTGTCATCGTCCTTTTACTGAGGAGTGGCTTCAGTCTGGTCACTCTACCATAAAGGCCTGATTGGTGGAGTGCTGCAGAGATGGCTGTCCTTCTGGAAGGTTCTCCCATCTCCACAGAGGAACGCTGGAGCATTGTCAGAGTGACCATCGGATTCTTGGTCACCTCACTGACCAAGGCCCTTCTCCCCCGATTACTCAGTTTGGCAGGGCGTCCAGTGGTTCCAACAAACTTCTTCCATTTAAGAATGATGGAGGCCACTGTGTTCTTGGGGAGCTTCAATGCTGCAGACATTTTTTGGTTCACCTTCCAACGGGACAACGACCCTAAGCACACAGCTAAGAAAACGCAGGAGTGGCTTCGGAACAAGTCTCTAAATGTCCTTGAGTGGCCCAGCCAGAGCCCGGACTTGAACCCGATCGAACATCTCTGGAGAGACCTGAAAATATCTGTGCAGCGATGCTCCCGATCCAACCTGACAGAGCTTGAGAGGATCTGCAGAGAAGAATGGGAGAAACTCCCCAAATACAGGTGTGCTTTTAACCTGTTTTTGCTTTGTCATTATGTGGCATTGTGTGTAGATTGATGAGGGAAAAAAGATTTAATCAATTTTAGAATAAATCTGTAACGTAACAAAATGTGAAAAAAGTCAAGGGGTTTGAATACTTTCTGAATGCACCGTACACTGGAATTGCTTACCAAGACGACATTGAATGTTCCTGAGTGGACGAGTTAGAGTTATGACTTAAATCAACTTGAAAATCAAAGGCGCGACTTGAAAATGGCTGTATAGCAATGATCAACAACCAATTTGGTAGAGCTTGAAGAATTAAACAAATAATAATGTTCAAATAGTGTACAATCCAGGTGTGGAAAGCTCTTAGAGATTTACCCAGAAAGACTCACAACTTTAATCACTGCCTAAGGTGGTTCTAACATGTATTGATTGACAGGGGTGTGAATACTTATGTAAATAAGACAATTCTGAAGAATTAACAAAAATGTCTAAAAACATATTTTCACTTTGCCATAAAAACCATCTTTAATCCATTTTGAATTCAAGCTGTAACCAAATGTGTCAAAAGTCTAGGAGTGTGAATACATTCTGAAGGCGCTGTAGATGCAGGTGGGGGCTGGTTCTAACCATCAAAGCTTTAGTCTACCAGCAGGGTTTGAGGCTGTACAAACAACCCCGTCAGTAAAGATAACACTCAATGGTGATATGATGTCATTGACTGGCACTGGCAGCTGGCACTGCTATGCGTGTGTGTGTGTGTGTGTGTGTGTGTGTGTGTGTGTGTGTGTGTGTGTGTGTGTGTGTGTGTGTGTGTGTGTGTGTGTGTGTGTGTGTGTGTGTGTGTGTGTGTGTGTGTGTCTGTCTGTCTGTCTGTCTGTCTGTCGTGTTGGGGCAAAGGTCCCCTCTATCATTTGCTGTGAAAGGGTGTGGTAGCACTTTATAATACCTCCACATAATAAAGCATTTATAATGGATTACTAAATAGTTTATTCATCATTTATTAATCATTACTCCCACTTTTGTACATTTTTGTAACCTAGTTATTTACAAATTCCCTTACAGAAATGAATTTGTTGCTGCAAACATCCCGTTAGTTCGTGACAAATTTGATGCAAACTACATAGTGTGCCACAAAATATTGCCAGATTTTGCAAACGTTTGCCACTAGTGGTGAATCTGCAGCAAACCTTTTGGCAACAACAATATTTATTGCAACTAATGGCATACATGCATAGTTAACAATGTAATGTTTTATGGGATAGAGTGAAACACATTTTGTTGATACCAGTTTAATCTGTCAGCGCCACTGACTGACTGGCTAGCGCTTAGCTAGTTAACGTTAAGTATCATATTTTTGCACAATTCATGTGATAGATAGTTAGCTAACTAATGATTTGACTAAACACTTACACTACCGTTCAAAAGTTTGTGGTCACTTCGAAATGTCCTTGTTTTTGAAAGAACATAAAAAAATTGTCCATTAAAATAACATCAAATTGATCAGAAATAGTGTAGACATTGTTAATGTTGTAAATGACTATTGTAGCTGGAAATGGCAGATTTCTACAATTGTTTACAGAGGCCCATTATCAGCAACCATCACTCCTGTGTTCAAAATGACACTTTGTGTTAGCTAATCTAGGTTTATCTGTCACGTTCCTGACCTGTTTTCTGTTGTTTTGTATGTGTTTAGTTGGTCAGGACGTGAGCTGAGTGGGAATTCTATGTTGTGTGTCTAGTTTGTCTGTTTCTATGTCAGCCTAGTGTGGGTTCTCAATCAGAGGCAGATGGTAGTCGTTGTCTCTGATTGAGACTCATATATAGGAGGCTTGTTTTGTGTTGCGATTTTGTGGGTGTTTGTTTCCTGTCTCTGTGTTTGTGTTCTGCACCAGATAGGACTGTCTCGGCTTTCACATTTGCTGTTTTTGTATTGTTGTAAGTGTTCACCGTTTATGTTCAAATTAAACATGTTGAACACTAACCGCGCTGCATTTTGGTCCTCTCCTTCACCCCTGGAAGAAAACCTTTACAGAAACACCCACCAACAAAGGACCAAGCAGCGTGGCTACGGGCAGCGACAGCAGGAGCAGAGAAAGGAGGAATGGACATGGGAAGACGTTTTGGACGGCAAGGGTTGCTACACATGGGAGGAGATCCTGGCTGGAAGGGATCGCCTCCCATGGGAGCAGCTGGAGGCAGTTAGAAGAGCAGAGGCATCCGGAGAGAGGAACCGGAGTTATGAAGGTACGCGGCTAGCACGGAAACCCGAGAGGCTAAAGGGGAGTGTGGCGAAGCCGGGTTGGATACCTGAGCCAACTCCCCGGGCTTACCGTGGAGTGAGAGGGCGTCGTACTGGTCAGACACTGTGTTATGCGGTAAAGCGCACGGTGTCCCCAGTACGCGTGCTTAGCCCACTGCGGGCTATTCCACCTTGCCGCACTGGGAGGGCTAGGTTGGGCATCGAGCTGGATGTCATGAAGCCGGCCCAACGTATCTGGCCTCCAGTACGTCTCCTCGGGCCGGCGTACATGGCACCAGCCTTACAGGTGGTGTCCCCGGTTCGCCTGCATAGCCCAGTGCGGGCTATTCCACCTCGCCGCACTGGCAGGGCTACGGGGACCATTCAACCTGGTAAGGTTGGAGAGGCTCGGTGCTCAAGAGCGCGTGTCCTCCTTCACGGTCCGGTATATCCGGCGCCACCTTCCCGCCCTATCCCAGTACCACCAGTGCCTACACCACGCACCGGGCTTCCAGTGCATCTCCAGAGGCCTGTTCCTCCTCCCCGCACTCGCCCTGAGGTGCGTGCCCTCAGCCCGGTACCTCCAGTTCCGGCACCACGCATCAGGCCTATAGTGCGTCTCAGCCGGCCAGAGTCTGCCGTCTGCCCAGCGGCGCCTGAACTGCCCGTCTGCCCAGCGCCGTCTGAGCCATCCGTCTGCCCAGCGCCGTCTGAGCCATCCGTCTGCCCAGCGCCGTCTGAGCGATCCGTCTGCCCAGCGCCGTCTGAGCCCTCCGTCTGCCCAGCGCCATCTGAGCCATCCGTCTGCCCAGCGCCGTCTGAGCCATCCGTCTGCCTAGCGCCATCTGAGCCATCTGTCTGCCACGAGCCATTAGAGCCGCCCGTCTGTCCCGAGCCATTAGAGCCGTCCGTCAGTCAGGAGCCGCTAGAGCCGCCAGCCAGTCGGGAGCTGCCAGAGCCGCCAGCCAGTCGGGAGCTGCCAGTGCCGCCAGCCAGTCGGGAGCTGCCAGTGCCGCCAACCAGTCGGGAGCTGCCAGAGCCGCCAGCCAGTCGGGAGCTGCCAGAGCCGCCAGCCAGTCGGGAGCTGCCAGAGCCGCCAGCCAGTCGGGAGCTGCCAGAGCCGCCAGCCAGTCGTGAGCTGCCAGAGACGCCAGCCAGTCGGGAGCTGCCAGAGACGCCAGCCAGTCGGGAGCTGCCAGAGACGCCAGCCAGTCGGGAGCTGCCAGAGCTGCCCTACAGTCATGAGCTGCCCTACAGTCATGAGCTGCCCTGCAGTCATGAGCTGCCCTGCAGTCATGAGCTGCCCTGCAGTCATGAGCTGCCCTCCAGTCATGAGCTGCCCTCCAGTCATGAGCTGCCCTCCAGTCATGAGCTGCCCTCCAGTCATGAGCTGCCTTCCAGTCATGAGCTGCCCTCCAGTCATGAGCTGCCCTCCAGTCATGAGCTGCCCTCCAGTCATGAGCTGCCACTCAGTCCGGAGCTGCCACTAGTCCGGAGTTGTCCCTCTGTCCTGAGCTACCTCTCTGTCCTGAGCTACCTCTCTGTCCTGAGCTACCTCTTTGTCCTAAACTACCTCTTTGTCCTGAGTTGTCTCCTCTATTGTAGAGGGGAGTTGGTGAAGGTTCCTGGACCATGGTCGGGGGCGAGGGTCGCCACTCAAGGGACGCTAAGGAGGTGGACAAAGACAATGGTGGAGTGGTGCCCTCGTCCACCGCCGGAGCCGCCACCGCGGACAGATGCCCACCCTGACCCTCCCCTTGAGTTTTATGTGTGCGCCCGGAGTTCGCACCTTGAGGGGGGGGGGGGGGGGTTCTGTCACGTTCCTGACCAGTTTTCTGTTGTTTTGTATGTGTTTAGTTGGTCAGGACGTGAGCTGGGTGGGAATTCTATGTTGTGTGTCTAGTTTGTCTGTTTCTATGTCAGCCTAGTGTGGGTTCTCAATCAGAGGCAGATGGTAGTCGTTGTCTCTGATTGAGACTCATATATAGGAGGCTTGTTTTGTGTTGGGATTTTGTGGGTGTTTGTTTCCTGTCTCTGTGTTTGTGTTCTGCACCAGATAGGACTGTGTCGGCTTTCACATTTGTTGTTTTTGTATTGTTGTAAGTGTTCACCGTTTATGTTCAAATTAAACATGTTGAACACTAACCGCGCTGCATTTTGGTCCTCATCAGCATTTGTGGATCGATAACAGGCTCAAAATGGCTAGAAACAAAGTACTTTCTTCTGAAACTCGTCAGTCTATTCTTCTTCTGAGAAATGAAGGCTATTCAATGCGAGAAATTGCCAAGAAGCTGAAGATCTCGTACAACGTTGTCTACTACTCCCTTCACAGAACAGCACAAACGGGCTCTAACCAGAATAGAAAGAGGAGTGGGAGGCCCCGGTGCACAACTGAGCAAGAGGACAAGTACATTAGAGTGTCTAGTTTGAGAAACAGACGCCTCACAAATCCTCAACTGGCAGCTTCATTAAATAAACTTAGCAAAAAAAGAAACGTCCCTTTTCCAGGATCCTGTCTTTCAAAGGTAATTCATAAAAATCCAAATAACTTCACAGATCTTCATTGTAAAGGGTTTAAACACTGTTTCCCTATGCTTGTTCAATGAACCATAAACAATTAATGAACTTGAACATGTGGAACGGTCGTTAAGACACTAACAGCTTACAGACGGTAGGCAATTAAGGTCACAGTTATGAAAACGCAGGACAATAAAGAGGCCTTTCTACTGACTCTGAAAAACACCAAAGAAAGATGCCCAGGGTCCCTGCTCATCTGCGTGAACGTGCCTTAGGCATTCTGCAATGAGGCATGAGGACTGCAGATGTGGCCAGGGCAAAAAATTGTAATGTCCATACTGTGAGACGCCTAGGACATCACTACAGAGAGACAGGATGGACAGCTGATCGTCCTTGCAGCGGCAGACCATATGTAACAACACCTGCACAGGATCGGTACATCTGAACATCACACCTGCGGGACAGGCACAGGATGGCAACAGCAACTGCCCGAGTTACACCAGGAACGCACAATCCCTCCATCAGCGCTCAGACTGTTCACAATAGGCTGAGAGAGACTGGACTGAGGGCTTGTAGACAACAACGTCGCCTATGGACACAAACCCACCGTCGCTGGACCAGACAGGACTGGAAAAAAGTGCTATTCACTGACGAGTCGCGGTTTTGTCTCACCGGATACTGTTACTTTTGATTTTGACCCCCCTTTATTCAGGGACACATTATTTCATTTCTGTTAGTCACATGTCTGTGGAACTTGTTCAGTTTATGTCTCAGTTGTTGAATCTTGTTATATTCATACAAATATTTACACTCGTTAAGTTTGCTGAAAATAAACGCAGTTGACAGTGAGAGGACGTTTCTTTTTTTGCTTAGTTTAGTACCTGCAAAACACCAGTCTCAACGTCAACAGTGAAGAGGCGACTCCGGGATACGGCATTCTAGGCAGAGTTGCTGTCACGTTCCTGACCTTATTTCCTTTGTTTAGTCTTTGTTTAGTTGGTCAGGACGTGAGCTGGGTAGGCATTCTATGTTTTGTGTTTCTATGTTCGGTTTGTTGTTTGGCCTAATATGGTTCTCAATCAGAGGCAGGTGTTTGTCATTGTCTCTGATTGGGAACCATATTAAGGTAGCCTGTTTTCACTGTTTGTTTGTGGGTGATTGTTCCTATTACAGTGTACCAGTGTTTAGGGTTCACGTTACGGGACTGTATCGTCTTCGTTCCTTTTTGTCGGTTTGTTGTTTTGTTCGGTGTTTAAGTATTTCCCATTAAATATGGATGATATTCACGCTGCATCTTGGTCCTCCTCTCTTTCACCCGAAGACAGTCGTTACTGAATCACCCACCACAAAAGGACCAAGCAGCATGGTAACGGGCAGCAACAGCAGAAGCAGCAGCAGCGGCCAAAATATCAGGACTCCTGGACATGGGAGGAGATTTTAAATGGAGAAGGACCCTGGGCACAGGCTGGGGAATATTGCCGCCCCAAAGCTGAGCTGGAGGGAGCGAAGGCTGAGCGGCGGCGATATGAGGAGGCAGCACGGCAGCGCGACAGGTACGAGAGGCAGCTCCAGAATTTTTTTGTGGGGAGGTACACGGGGAGTGTGGCTAAGCCAGGTAGCAGACCTGAGCTCAATCCTCGTGCTTATTATAAGCAGCGCGTTACTGGTCAGGCACCGTGTTATGCGGTTAAGCGCACGGTGTCGCCAGTACGTGCCCATAGCCCGGTGCGCTATAGGGCAGCCCCCTGAAAGTGTCTTGCGAGTGTGGGCATCCAGCCAGGGCGTATTGTGCCTGCTCAGCGTGTCTGGTCTCCGGTACGCCGTTTCGGTCCAGGTTATCCTGCGCCGGCTCTGCGTGCTGTGTCTCCGGGGCGCTGGGAGGGTGCAGTGCGTCCTATGCCTGCGCTCCGCTCGTGCCGGGCAAATGTGGGAGTGGAGCCTAAGTGAGAGGTGCGCATAGTAGGCACTAGATCTCCAGTGCTCACCCACAGCCCGGTTCAACCTGTGCCTGCACTCTGGAGGGTCCGGGCTAGAGTAGTTATCCAGCCTGGGGGAGTGGTGCCAAGACTGCGCTCCAGTGCTCCCCCACAGCCCGGTCCTTCCGGTGCCTCCTCCAGCCCGGTCCTTCCGGTGCCTCCTGTAGGTCTCCCCAGCCTGGTGGGTCCTGTGGCAGCCCCATGCACCAGGCTGTCTCTCCGTCTCCTCCCTACAGGTGTGCCCGTCTGCTCAGCGCTGCCTGCACTGCCCGTCTGCCCAGCGCCGCCTGCGCTGCCCGTCTGCCCAGCGCCGTCTGAGCTGTCCGTCTGCCCAGCGCCGCCTGCGCTGTCCGTCTGACCAGCGCCGTCAGAGCCGACCGTCTGTCTTTAGCCGCCAGAGCCGCCCGCCAGTCAGGAGCCGCCCGCCAGTCAGGAGCCGCCAGAGCCGCCCGCCAGTCAGGAGCCGCCAGAGCCGCCCGCCAGTCAGGAGCCGCCAGAGCCGCCCGCCAGTCAGGAGCCGCCAGAGCCGCCCGCCAGTCCGGAGCCGCCCGCCAGTCCGGAGCCGCCGCCGTAAGAAGGCCCACCCAGACCCTCCCCTTCTGTATCAGGTTTTGCGGCCGGAATCCGCACCTTTGGGGGGGGGGGTGTACTGTCACGCCCTGGCCTTAGTTATCTTTATCTTGTTTTAGTTAGGTCATGGTGTGACATGGGGGATGTATGTGTTTTGTATTGTCTAGGGGTTTTGTATGTTTATGGGGCAGTGTCTAGTCTAGGTGTATGTATGTCTATGGTTGCCTAGATTGGTTCTCAATTAGAGACAGCTGTCTATCGTTGTCTCTGATTGGGAACCATATTTAGGCAGCCATATTCATTTGGGTAGTTCGTGGGTTATTGTCTATGTCTACAGTGGGGCAAAAAAGTATTTAGTCAGTCACCAATTGTGCAAGTTCTCCCACTTAAAACTTCAACTATGACAGACAAAATGAGAAAAAGAATTCCAGAAAATCACATTGTAGGATTTTTTATAAATTAATTTGCATATTATGGTGGAAAATAAGTATTTGGTCACCTACAAACAAGCAAGATTTCTGGCTCTCACAGACCTGTAACTTCTTCTTTAAGAGGCTCCTCTGTCCTCCACTCGTTACCTGTATTAATGGCACCTGTTTGAACTTGTTATCAGTATAAAAGACACCTGTCCACAACCTCAAACAGTCACACTCCAAACCACTATGGCCAAGACCAAAGAGCTGTCAAAGGACACCAGAAACAAAATTGTAGACCTGCACCAGGCTGGGAAGACTGAATCTGCAATAGGTAAGCAGCTTGGTTTGAAGAAATCAACTGTGGGAGCAATTAATAGGAAATGGAAGACATACAAGACCCCTGATAATCTCCCTCGATCTGGGGCTCCACGCAAGATCTCACCCCGTGGGGTGAAAATGATCACAAGAACGGTGAGCAAAAATCCCAGAACCACACGGGGGGACCTAGTGAATGACCTGCAGAGAGCTGGGACCAAAGTAACAAAGCCTACCATCAGTAACACACTACGCCGCCAGGGACTCAAATCCTGCAGTGCCAGACGTGTCCCCCTGCTTAAGCCAGTACATGTCCAGGCCCGTCTGAAGTTTGCTAGAGAGCATTTGGATGATCCAGAAGAAAATTGGGAGAATGTCATATGGTCAGATGAAACCAAAATATAACTTTTTGGTAAAAACTCAACTCGTCGTGTTTGGAGGACAAAGAATGCTGAGTTGCATCCAAAGAACACCATACCTACTGTGAAGCATGGGGGTGGAAACATCATGCTTTGGGGCTGTTTTTCTGCAAAGGGACCAGGACGACTGATCCGTGTAAAGGAAATAATGAACGGGGCCATGTATCATGAGATTTTGAGTGAAAACCTCCTTCCATCAGCAAGGGCATTGAAGATGAAACGTGGCTGGGTCTTTCAGCATGACAATGATCCCAAACACACCGCCTGGGCAACGAAGGAGTGGCTTCGTAAGAAGCATTTCAAGGTCCTGGAGTGGCCTAGCCAGTCTCCAGATCTCAACCCCATAGAAAATCTTTGGAGGGAGTTGAAAGTCCGTGTTGCCCAGCAACAGCCCCAAAACATCACTGCTCTAGAAGAGATCTGCATGGAGGAATGGGCCAAAATACCAGCAACAGTGTGTGAAAACCTTGTGAAGACTTACAGAAAACGTTTGACCTCTGTCATTGCCAACAAAGGGTATATAACAAAGTATTGAGAAACTTTTGTTATTGACCAAATACTTATTTTCCACCATAATTTGCAAATAAATTCATTAAAAATCCTACAATGTGATTTTCTGGATTTTTTTTCTCATTTTGTCTGTCATAGTTGAAGTGTACCTATGATGAAAATTACAGGCCTCATCTTTTTAAGTGGGAGAACTTGCACAATTGGTGGCTGACTAAATACTTTTTTGCCCCACTGTATGTCAGTTGCCTGTGTCTGCACTGTTTAGTTTTAGCGTCACGTTCGTCGGTTTGTTGTTTTGTTTAATTTGTCAAGTGTTCTTCGTTTCGTGTCATTAAACGTAGTATGTATTCACTTCACGCTGCGCCTTGGTCCTCCTCTCTTCCACCATATGACGATCGTGACAGATACACTCATTTAGCGTATCTTTACAAAGCCGTCCATTCATTGGCCTTGAACTCTGCATTGAAGTACAGAAATAAAGAAATGTTAGAAACAGCTAGCCAACTAAACTATGCTACATCAAGCCTCTTTGATTCCAAAGTTTGAGGGTAAGTAAAATTGAGAAATTCCTTTTTGAAAATGGGGACAGAGCTTTACGTCTTCCACATTGTCATCGATAACCAATAGTACAACGAGCATGTCTTTTTTCCACTGAACAATAATGGATAAGTATCTGCTCTTGTAGCGTAGCACCCCATATAATCGGATACTCAACAGCGTTTAAGAAATATATTACCTTCAACAGTGTTATCTTGTGATCAAGCCATCAATGTTTTGGGATTATTTGTGTCTTAAAAATGTTAGTTAACCGGTTAGCCATTAGCATGTTTGACATTTCTGTGGAAATGCTACTACGACAGTTATTGTCCACCTTACTATTTTGTTCAATTACAAGATATATCCATTTAATTCTGTTAAAAAAAGAGACACCAACCTTGTATCCGAAGTGTTTACTAGATAGTTTACCAGCTGGCTAGCCTTCCAGTAAAAAAAATGACTTGCCTGTCAACTTTTCATTGCGTAGCCCAGTGAGCCCTTCTGTAGACTCTTAAAAATGGTTCTTCACCAACATCTTCCTCAGTGTTGTAACCAAATAATGCCTCATTATTTGTTTTAAAGATGAATCTGATGTTTTGAGAAAGTAGATAACAGTTTAAAACTAACATATAAATGAGTATGAATAATTTAGGTAAAACATTTTTTTATAATATACAGCATGTCCCACATAATGTTTTTTGAAACCTCTCAAAACATAACTTAACTTACATAAACTGCAATGAACATCGGTGGTCAGCTAGCTAGAAGGGTGTCTTTAGTCGCAAAACGTTAAATTATTTCCCAGGCCATTTAAATGTTGAGCTCGAAGTGATTTAATTCTCCAACCGCTAGAGAGTGTCCGAAGTTAGGGGATGTCCGATGTTGAGGGAAAAATAGCTATGTAGTGTGGGAAGTGACAGGAGGAAGCACAGCCCTCTGGTGTTTCTTTGAATTAATAGATCAATGGATGGATGAGCCATGAGTGTCTCATTCCAATGTTAATATGCTTAAGGCACTATTAATAGCTCTGTTAAAACCTCTCTGGGATAGGGGGCAGTATTTTCACGTCCGGATGAAAAGCGTGCCCAAAGTAAACTGCCTGCTACTCAGGCCCAGAAGCTAGGATATGCATATTTGTAGTAGATTTGAATAGAAAACACTCTGAAGTTAGAGGTCAATCTCTTTTTAGAGGTCAATCTGTTTTCCATTAGATTTCTATGGCAAGCCCGTTTTAAAAGAAATATGCTTGCAGTTCCTATGGCTTCCACTAGATGTCAACAGTCTTTAGAAACTGGTAGATGTTTTTCCTTTGAGTAATGAAGAAGTAGCCCTTTCCTTTCTGGGAGTCGAGCCAAGTGGACTCTTTTTTTGGGGGCGCACGACCTGAAGCTCGCTCCACTTTGATTTTATCCGCTATTGAACACAATTTATCCCGTCTTAAATTTTAGCGATTATTTACGTTTTAAAATACCTAAAGTTGGATTAGGAAAGTTGTTTGAAATGTTTGGACCAAGATTACAGGTAACTTAATAGATCATTTGTAGTCATGTTGGGCGAGATGGAACCGGTTTCTTTCTGAATCAAACGCGCCAAATAAATGGACATTTTGGGGATATAACAACGGAATTAATCGAACAAAAGGGCCATTTGTGATGTTTATGGGACATATTGGAGTGCCAACAGAAGAAGATCTTCTAAGGTAAGGCATGAATTATATAGTTATTTCTGAGTTTTGTGTCGCGCCTGGCGGGTTGAAATATGATTGTCATGTGTTTGTTTGATGGGGTGCTGTCCTCAGATATTAACATGGTTTGCTTTCGCCGTAAAGCCTTTTTGAAATCTGACACGGTGGCTGGATTAACAAGAAGTTAAGCGTTATTTTGGTGTATTGTACTTGTGATTGTATGAAAGTTAAATATTTTTATTCATTTAATTTGAATTTGGTGCTCTGCCATTTCACCCGATGTTGTCAAATCGATCCCGCTAACGGGATTTGATCCATAAGAAGTTTTAAATGGACTTTTAGTTCGTTTTTTATGCATTTGTGCCTTCATTACTCCTGTTATGTGATTGAGGTGGGGGTAGGTGCCTTTGCTTTTGGGTGGAGTCTTCGCAGCAAACCACAACTCCCAATTTCTAACACGTATGGGGCTCTCTTGTAAAAAGAGATTTTTAATCTCAATGTTTAAATAAAGGTTAAATAAAAGTATGGACCCATAATTTAGTCATGCAGCTGACCAAATTGCACAAGATCTTATTTCTGGGTCAACCGATATTAGACTGCTCTGAGGTGTGACTGTAATCCACACTTTGGTTATGGTAGAAAAGTCACTGCCAAGAAATGCTTATGTTACTTTACTCAGCATAGTTTGAAGTTTGAAGTTACTGTTTTGGAATAAAATGTTTAAAATATTTTCTTTAACATCCTCTGTTTGTGTGCTTATTGTTTAACCATTGATAGGATCCAGGTCATTTTGAGACCTTAAGGAACATCATGTACTGTTGGAATGCCCATCTGTTCATCTTTTTGTGAGAAATTACACTGATCACTCAAAACACTTATAAATGATTTATAAAGTATTTATACCCCACACTTTAGATGATAACATCTAACTGATTAGTAAATGGTTTATAAGGACCTACATTCATCATCTTATGAATGGAGTAATGATTAATAAATTATGAATAAACTATTAACTAATCCATTCTGAATGCTTTATGTGGAGCTATAATGAAGTGCTAGTGGGGGTGTAGGGGGGGGGTTATCGTGTGACCAAATCACTCAAATGACCGATGATGACCGTTCACCACACACTGCCCCTCACCCACAAACACCCTGCCTCTGGACCCCTTGATCCAAATCTCACGCTCCCTAACTCCTCACGCTCCCTACTTCCTCACGCTCCCTACGTCCTCACGCTCCCTACGTCCTCACGCTCCCTAACTCCTCACGCTCCCTACGTCCTCACGCTCCCTACGTCCTCACGCTCCCTAACTCCTCACGCTCCCTACGTCCTCACGCTCCCTACGTCCTCACGCTCCCTACGTCCTCACGCTCCCTAACTCCTCACGCTCCCTACGTCCTCACGCTCCCTACGTCTTCACGCTCCCTACGTCCTCACGCTCCCTACGTCCTCACGCTCCCTACATCCTCACCCTCCCTACGTCCTCACCCTCCCTAACTCCTCACGCTCCCTACGTCCTCACCCTCCCTACGTCCTCACGCTCCCTAACTCCTCACGCTCCCTACGTCCTCACGCTCCCTACGTCCTCACGCTCCCTACGTCCTCAAGCTCCCTACGTCCTCACGCTCCCTACGTCCTCACCCTCCCTACGTCGTCACCCTCCCTACGTCCTCACGCTCCCTAACTCCTCACGCTCCCTACGTCCTCACGCTCCCTACGTCCTCACGCTCCCTACGTCCTCACGCACCCTACGTCCTCACCCTCCTACGTCCTCACCCTCCCTACGTCCTCACGCTCACTACATCCTAACCCTCCCTACGTCCTCACCCTCCCTACGTCCTCACCCTCCCTACGTCCTCACCCTCCCTACGTCCTCACGCTCACTACATCCTCACCCTCCCTACGTCCTCACGCTCCCTACGTCCTCACCCTCCCTACGTCCTCACGCTCCCTAACTCCTCACGCTCCCTACGTCCTCACCCTCCCTACGTCCTCACCTTCCCTACGTCCTCACCTTCCCTACGTCCTCACCCTCCCTACGTCCTCACCCTCCCTAAGTCCTCACCCTCCCTACGTCCTCACCCTCCCTACGTCCTCACGCTCCCTACGTCCTCACCCTCCCTACGTCCTCACCCTCCCTACGTCCTCACGCTCCCTACGTCCTCACCCTCCCTAACTCCTCACGCTCCCTACGTCCTCACCCTCCCTAACTCCTCACGCTCCCTACGTCCTCACGCTCCCTACGTCCTCACGCTCCCTACGTCCTCACGCTCCCTACGGCCTCACGCTCCCTACGTCCTCACGCACCCTACGTCCTCACGCTCCCTAACTCCTCACGCTCCCTACGTCCTCACGCTCCCTACGTCCTCACGCTCCCTACGTCCTCACGCTCCCTACGTCCTCACCCTCCCTAACTCCTCACGCTCCCTACGTCCTCACAGTCCCTACGTCATCACGCTCCCTACGTCCTCACGCTCACTACATCCTCACGCTCCCTACGTCCTCACGCTCCCTACGCCCTCACGCTCCCTAACTCCTCACGCTCCCTACTTCCTCACGCTCCCTACCCCCTCACGCTCCCTACGTCCTCACGCTCCCTACGTCCTCACGCTCCCTACGTCCTCACAGTCCCTACGTCATCACGCTCCCTACGTCCTCACGCTCCCTACGTCCTCACGCTCCCTACGTCCTCACGCTCCCTACGTCCTCACGCTCCCTACGTCCTCACGCTCCCTACGTCCTCACGCTCCCTACGTCCTCAGCCACCCTACGTCCTCACACTCCCTACGTCCTCACCCTCCCTACGTCCTCACGCTCCCTACGTCCTCACCCTCCCTACGTCCTCACCCTCCCTACGTCCTCACCCTCCCTACGTCCTCACGCTCCCTACGTCCTCACCCTCCCTACGTCCTCACCCTCCCTAAGTCCTCACCCTCCCTACGTCCTCACACTCCCTACGTCCTCACCCTCCCTACGTCCTCACCCTCCCTACGTCCTCACGCTCCCTACGTCCTCACGCTCCCTACGTCCTCACGCTCCCTAACTCCTCACGCTCCCAAAGTCCTCACGCTCCCTACGTCCTCACGCTCCCTACGTCCTCACGCTCCCTAACTCCTCACGCTCCCTACGTCTTCACGCTCCCTACGTCCTCACCCTCCCTACGTCCTCACCCTCCCTACGTCCTCACCCTCCCTACGTCCTCACACTCCCTACGTCCTCACCCTCCCTACGTCCTCACCCTCCCTACGTCCTCACGCTCCCTACGTCCTCACGCTCCCTACGTCCTCACGCTCCCTAACTTCTCACGCTCCCTACGTCTTCACGCTCCCTACGTCCTCACGCTCCCTACGTCCTCACGCTCCCTACGTCCTCACGCTCCCTACGTCCTCACGCTCCCTAACTTCTCACGCTCCCTACGTCCTCACGCTCCCTACGTCCTCACGCTCCCTACGTCCTCACGCTCCCTAACTCCTCACGCTCCCTACGTCCTCACGCTCCCTACGTCCTCACCCTCCCTACGTCCTCACCCTCCCTACGTCCTCACGCTCCCTACGTCCTCACGCTCCCTACGTCCTCACGCTCCCTACGTCCTCACGCTCCCTACGTCCTCACGCTCCCTACGTCCTCACGCTCCCTACGTCCTCACGCTCCCTACGTCCTCACCCACCCTACGTCCTCACGCTCCCTACGTCCTCACGCTCCCTACGTCCTCACCCTCCCTACGTCCTCACGCTCCCTACGTCCTCACGCTCCCTACGTCCTCACGCTCCCTAACTCCTCACGCTCCCTACGTCCTCACGCTCCCTACGTCCTCACGCTCCCTACGTCCTCACGCTCCCTAACTCCTCATGCTCCCTACGTCCTCACGCTCCCTACGTCCTCACGCTCCCTACGTCCTCACGCTCACTACGTCCTCACGCTCCCTAACTCCTCACGCTCCCTACGTCCTCACGCTCCCTACATCCTCACGCTCCCTACGTCCTCACGCTCCCTAACTCCTCACGCTCCATACGCCCTCACGCTCCCTAACTCCTCACGCTCCCTACGTCCTCACGCTCCCTACGTCCTCACCCTCCCTAACTCCTCACGCTCCCTACGTCCTCACGCTCCCTACGTCCTCACCCTCCCTAACTCCTCACGCTCCCTACGTCCTCAGGCTCCCTACGTCCTCACCCTCCCTAACTCCTCACGCTCCCTACGTCCTCACGCTCCCTACGTCCTCACGCTCCCTAACTCCTCACTCTCCCTAACTCCTCACTCTCCCTAACTCCTCACCCTCCCTACGTCCTCACCCTCCCTACGTCCTCACGCTCACTACATCCTCACCCTCCCTACGTCCTCACCCTCCCTACGTCCTCACCCTCCCTACGTCCTCACGCTCCCTACGTCCTCACCCTCCCTACTTCCTCACGCTCCCTACGTCCTCACCCTCCCTACGTCCTCACCCTCCCTACGTCCTCACCCTCCCTACGTCCTCACCCTCCCTAACTTCTCATGCTCCCTAACTTCTCATGCTCCCTAACTTCTCACGCTCCCTACCTCCTCACGCTCCCTACCTCCTCACGCTCCCTAACTCGTCAAGCATTCTAACTCCTCAAGCACCCTAACACAGGGCACAGTGTGTCCTTTGCAACCCATTCCCACTTGCCGAGCACTGCTGTCCTGCAGTAGGGAATGGGAAGTAGCCAGATAGTGTAGCTAATACCAGGCCAAGGTGACAGCTAAAGCACATGTTAATTTTGTAGTCCGATAACTTCCGCAGACAAGTTTCAAATTCTCGCGGAAGATTCTAGAAACAAGCATAAACTTGCAAGCTGGGGAGGGCTCATTTTGGGATGACTGACTGAACTGTCAGAACCATTGTTATTACAGCTCGGAGGTCTTAACCGAATCTGTTCGTCCACACTCAACTCTCGTTGCGTGACATACAGTGGGGAGAACAAGTATTTGATACACTGACGATTTTGCAGGTTTTCCTACTTACAAAGCATGTAGAGGTCTGTAATTTTTATCATAGGTATACTTCAACTGTGAGAGACGGAATCTAAAACAAAAATCCAGAAAATCCCATTGTATGATTTTTAAGTAATTCATTTGCATTTTATTGCATGACATAAGTATTTGATCACCTACCAACCAGTAAGAATTCCGGCTCTCACAGACCTGTTAGTTTTTCTTTAAGAAGCCCTCCTGTTCTCCACTCATGACCTGTAGTAACTGCACCTGTTTGAACTTGTTACCTGTATAAAAGACACCTGTCCACACACTCAATCAAACAGACTCCAACCTCTCCACAATGGCCAAGACCAGAGAGCTGTGTAAGGACATCAGGGATAAAATTGTAGACCCGCACAAGGCTGGGATGGGCTACAGGACAATAGGCAACTTGGTGAGAAGGCAACAACTGTTGGCGCAATTATTAGAAAATGGAAGAAGTTCAAGATGACGGTCAATCACCCTCGGTCTGGGGCTCCATGCAAGATCTCACCTCGTGGGGCATCAATGATCATGAGGAAGGTGAGGGATCTGCCCAGAACTACACGGCAGGACGTGGTCAATGACCTGAAGAGAGCTGGGACCACAGTCTCAAAGAAAACCATTAGTAACACACTACGCCGTCATGGATTAAAATCCTGCAGCGCACGCAAGGTCCCCCTGCCGAAGCCAGCGCATGTCCAGACCCGTCTGAAGTTTGCCAATGACCATCTTTATGATCCAGAGGAGGAATGGGAGAAGGTCATGTCGTCTGATGAGACAAAAATAGAGCTTTTTGGTCTAAACTCCACTCGCCGTGTTTGGAGGAAGAAGAAGGATGAGTACAACCCCAAGAACACCATCCCAACCGTGAAGCATGGAGGTGGAAACATCATTCTTTGGGGATGCTTTTCTGCAAAGGGGACAGGACGACTGCACCGTATTGAGGGTAGGATGGATGGGGCCATGTATCGCGAGATCTTGGCCAATAACCTCCTTCCCTCAGTAAGAGCATTGAAGATGGGTCGTGGCTGGGTCTTCCAGCATGACAACGACCCGAAACACACAGCCAGGGCAACTAAGAAGTGGCTCCGTAAGAAGCATCTCAAGGTCCTGGAGTGGCCTAGCCAGTCTCCAGGCCTGAACCCAATAGAAAATCTTTGGAGGGAGCTGAAAGTCCGTATTGCCCAGCGACAGCCCCGAAACCTGAAGGATCTGGAGAAGGTCTGTATGGAGGAGTGTGCCAAAATCCCTGCTGCAGTGTGTGCAAACCTGGTCAAGAACTACAGGAAACATTTGATCTCTGTAATGGCAAACAAAGGTTTCTGTACCAAATATTAAGTTCTGCTTTTCTGATGTATCAAATACTTATGTCATGCAATAAAATGCAAACGAATTACTTAAAAATCAAACAATGTGATTTTCTGGATTTTTGAGATTCCATCTCTCACAGTTGAAGTGTACCCGTGATAAAAATGACAGACCTCTACATGCCTTGTAAGTAGGAAAAGCTGCAAAATCGGAAGTGTATCAAATACTTCTTCTCCTCACTGTACATCATAATATTGGGCACCAGGCATGTCTGTATAGCCTCTCCCACAGTATTGCCACGGTCGGGGCTAAAATGTGAGTGTTGCTAAAAATGTCTGCCTCAGGAAATCACCAAAACATTCCAGGCGGTGTCATAAAAATCGCCAAACATCCTGCTGCGCCCTTCTGTTACCATCAACCTGGCTACCTGGCTATGACAACCAGCGGGTTAGTTATCCTGAGTGGTGCTATAGCCATGATACTGTACACCTGGCTAGAACAGGATACGGACCTAAAAACAATGTCTACACCACTGTATTGTACTGGATGGAAATAAGTATGACACTGTACTCGCATATGCTAACTCCGTCGCTACCATTACCTGGAAATAATGTCAATGTCAAGGGTCAGGATATCACACTTGTGCATCGAACTGTATACTGCAGTCCTAAGTTAAAATAAGGATGATACCGTAAACTGCTAATCCATTTCAGTCACTACTAGTGAATGTAAATAACACAAATCTATAGTTCCTGATATAGTGCTCAATGCTCATCATGCAAATACTGTAACATTATCCATTTTGCTATTCTTATCCATATTCAAGACAAATTATGTAAGAGATTTGTCATATGGTAAGAAGACAATGTATTCGTCTTTTCTAGGTTTGTGTCTGCGGTGGGGCAATCCCATGAGGCATTACACTTCATTAAGTCATTACCCAGGATCCTTAGCAGGTAGATACCGGTAGGTGACGGAGATGAATATTTAGTAAATGGCTTACGGGACACGTGCAGCCAGAACCCAGTCTTCCAGCAAAAGGACCAATTAGTATCAAAGACTAACCAGTGACACTTGAACATCAGTTCAGGTTAAACGTGTTAAAATTGTTTGTAGTGGAAATAAAACTGGAGAGAGAGAAGAAGACAGAAGAAGAGTGTGTGTGATAGAGAGAGAGTGTTTGCGACTCTGATTTGAATTTGGTGAACTGCACTGTGTCAGTCAGTATACAGTGCAGTACAGAACAGAGCCTGGTGACCTCCCTAAATGCTAGTCTAAGAGTCTCCCTGGCCCTGACTGGAGCTAGCCAACCTCTGGGCCATCTCTCAGGCCTTGCCCTGGCCCTGACTGGAGCTAGCCAACCTCTGGGCCATCTCTCAGGCCTTGCCCTGGCCCTGACTGGAGCTAGCCAACCTCTGGGCCATCTCTCAGGCCTTGCCCTGGGCCTGACTGGAGCTAGCCAACCTCTGGGCCATATTTTAAGACTTGCCCTGGTCCTGGCCCTGATTCACTCCTACACCACATCCAGCAGCATGGAGCAGCGTGGAAGATTAGCTTTGCTGAAGTCAAGAAACAACCCGGCCTGACCATCACACAGTCACTGACTAGGGACCATGCTCCTGCTGAGGTCGAGGTCCACCCACACACTACACACAAATACGCTCACACACACAGCCTACAGTATTTAACTGACCTAGTTTAAGCCTAGTAGAGTCAGTACAGTGAATTACATGGGGGTTATGTAGGGAGGGAGGACACCATTTTTATTCCTGTCCATACACTTAGTTCACTCAACCTAATCCTGTGATGATAAAATCTGAAAGGGCCGAGCATAGTAGAGCCTTGGGGGACGCCTGCCATTATGACTCAATAGGATGCAGGCAGGAGGTAGCCCACCCATGAATACCCCCTCTCTCTTCAGCTTCCTACATTCACTCCCACAAGGACCCACAATGATGTCCTTTGCTTCATCGGCTGACTGAGACAGGCTCGCTGAGGCGGCCCCTGGTGATGCTGAAAGCCCTGTGGGAGGCAGTGTGTGTCTGTGTGTGTGGTGGGGGCGGGAGCCTGCATTAATACCGCGCAGCCGCTCTGCACGTGCCCAGCTCACGGCCTGCCAGTGGCCACACAAAGGGGTATGATGTCATGCTTAGCCAATAACAAAGGACTCTGGGGCCGTGTGGCCATCCCGTGTCACCCGGCTAGTTCCAGCTTTATCCAGCCTAGCATTAAATCGGCAGCATTATCCTCTTTACTGTGGTGGAGAGGATACCAACAGCTAGCCAGCAACAGGGCAAAACGGGGAAGACAGAGAGAGAAAAGAGGGGCAGAGAGAAAGAGAGGAAACAGGGATGGTGATAGAGAGATGGTGATAAACAGGTGGGGGGACCAGGACAGAGAGACAGAGAGATGGTGATATTGTAACGCTTCTTGTGGGCTGAAGGAAGAGTGGACCAAGGTGCAGAGTTTGAAGTGTTCATGATTTAATCCAGAAAACAATCGAACAAAAACAACAAACAGGAGAACGAAAGCGAACAGTTCTGTCAGGCAAACAAAACAGCTAAACAGAAAATAACTACCCACAAAACACAGATGGGAAAAGGCAACCTAAGTATGGTTCTCAATCAGAGACAACGATAGACAGCTGCCTCTGATTGAGAACCACACCCGGCCAAACACATAGAAATAGACAACAGAACAAAAACATAGAATGCCCACCCCAACTCACGCCCTGACCAACCAAAATAGAGACATAAAAAGGATCTCTAAGGTAAGGGCGTGATATATATATTTTTTCTCAACTCATTTTTTTTCTCAAATCATTAGTCATTTAGCAGAAACTCTTATCAAGAGCAACTTACAGTACATTTCCATCTTTTTTTTCCATTCATACTGGTCCTCGTGGGAATCAAAAGTTCTTTAAACCTCTTTGATGTAAGGTACCCTTTTTAGGGGACCTGCATGTTTCTGGTACCGGTTCCGACCGACATTTTCACTTCCTCATCTATCTGTGGATACCATAGATCGAAATGGCTCGCTTTGAGTGATATCCCTGGTTCCCAAGGACACAGTAGTATTTTCTTCTGAGCCTGTGCGACGTAGGATGTGAAATCTGAAACCACTTGAAGCTGGGACGTCCCTCCTTCCATTTAATTCGCTCTGTCACAGCCACTGACAAAGCACATGCCTGCAATCATCACGGTAGCACATTCAGAGATCGATTTATAGCCATTAATCTAAAAAATAATTCATAGATTTTAAAGAAACAACAGTTTCTGTTTGTCACAGATGGACAGGATTAATATGAGATGGAAGGCGAGTTCCTAATGAGTTCAGGAAGCCAAGCTAGAGCTCTGTGAGACGTTTACAGCAAAGGGGGCAGACGCTTTGATCAACCGAGAACTTTAGAAAATATGCACATTTTCTCTAACACTAAACATAGAAATATGTATTTTACAGTTATAAGGAAGGTCAAATCTTATAGTTAGTCATTTTATAATTTGATTATGCTATATTTAGAAAGAATCGAAGTAATTTCAAGCCTTATGTAAGGGCTGTTGTCCTCCTCTTCCTCAGACGAGGAGAGGAGAGAAGGATCAGTGGACCAATACGCCGCAAGGTATGATGACATAATGATATTTATTGAAACACAAAGACGAATATGAAAACACTTGGAAAATTACAAAATAAGAAAACGACGTAGACGAAACCTGAACATGAACTTACATATCTACACGTAGAACTCATGGACAGGAACAGACTACATCAAAACGAACGAACAGCCAAACAGTCCCGTATGGTACAGACATCGACGACACAGGAGACAATCACCCACCACGAACACTGTGACAACGCCTACCTAAATATGACTCTTAATTAGAGGAACGCCAAACACCTGCCTCTAATTAAGAGCCATACCAGGCAACCCAAAACCAACACAGAAACAGAAAACATAGAATGCCCACCCAACCTCACGTCCTGACCAACTAACACACATAACAAACTAACATAAATAGGTCAGGAACGTGACATAACCCCCCCCATAAGGTGCGAACTCCGGGCGCACCAGCACAAAGTCTAGGGGAGGGTCTGGGTGGGCATCTAACCACGGTGGTGGCTCAGGCTCCGGGCGAGGTCCCCACCCCACCATAGTCAATCCCAACCTCCATCTACCCCTAAAAATGTCCACCCATATCCCACAAAATCCTCTTTGTAACATCCATGACAGGGACAGCACCGGGACAGAGGAATAAATCAAGACAGAGGGATAGATAAGAATAAAGAGGTAGATCAAGAAAGAGAGGGAGATCATAATAGAGGGGCAACTCCGGACTGAAAGGCAGCTCCGGACAGAGAGACAGCTCTGGACTGAGGGGCAGTTCTGGGTATATAGCCATTTCTGGCTGAAGGGCAGCTCCTGGCTGACTGACGAATCTGGACGCTCATGGCAGGCTGACGGCTCTCGACGCTCATGGCTGGCTGACGGCTCTCGACGCTCATGGCAGGCTGACGGCTCTCGACGCTCATGGCAGGCTGACGGCTCTCGACGCTCATGGCAGGCTGACGGCTCTCGACGCTCATGGCAGGCTGACGGCTCTCGACGCTCATGGCTGGCTGGCGGCTCTGGCAGATCCTGTCTGGTTGGCGGCTCTGGCAGATCCTGTCTAGTTGGCGGCTCTGGCAGATCCTGTCTGGTTGGCGGCTCTGGCAGATCCTGTCTGGTTGGCGGCTCTGGCAGATCCTGTCTGGCGGGCGGCTCTAGCGGCTCCTGTCTGGTTGGCGGCTCTAGCGGCTCCTGTCTGGCGGACGGCTCTGTAGGCTCATGGCAGACGGGCGGCTTTGCAGGCTCATGGCAGACGGGCGGCTTTGCAGGCTCATTGCAGACGGATGGCTCAGACGGCGCTGGGGAGACGGATGGCTCAGATGGCGCTGGGGAGACGGATGGCTCAGATGGCGCTGGTGAGACGGATGGCTCAGATGGCGCTGGTGAGACGGATGGCTCTGGCCGGATAAGGCGCACTGTAGACCTGGTGCGTGGTGCCTGAACTGGAGGCACCGGGCTAAGGACACGCACCTTCATACTAGTGCGGGGAGCAGGGACAGGGCACACTGTACTCTCAAAGCCCACTCTATACCTGGTGCGTGGTACCGGCACTGGTGACACCGGGCTGAGGACAAGCACATCAGGATTAGTAGGGGGAGAAGAAACAGTGTGTACAGGGCTCTGGAGACGCACATCCTGTGCGTGGTGCCGGAACTGGAGGCACCGAACTGGATACACGCACTACAGGGAGAGTGCGTGGAGGAGGAACAGGGCTCAGGAAACGCACTGGTAGCCTAGTGCGTAGTGTAGGCACTGTAGGTACTAGGCTGGGGCGGGGAGGTGGCGCCGGAAATACCGGACCGTGGAGGCATACTGGCTCTCTTGAGCATTGAGCCTGCCCAACCTTACCTGGTTGAATGCTCCCGGTCGCCCGACCAGTGCGGGGAGGTGGAATAACCCGCACCGGGCTATGTAGGCGAACCGGGGAAACCATGCGTAAGGCAGGTGCCATGTATGCCGGCCCGAGGAGACGCACTGGAGACCAGATGCGTTGAGCCGGCCTCATGACACCTGGCTCAATGCCCAATCTAGCCCTACCAGTGCGGGGAGGTGGAATAACCCGCACTGGGCTATGCACTCGTACAGGAGACACCGTGCGCTCTACTGCGTAACACGGCGCCTGCCCGTACTCCCGCTCTCCAGGTCTCCTACCTGCCCTTGGCCCACTACCTCTTAGCCCCCCCCCCCCCCCCCCAAGAAATTTTTGGGTGTTACTCACGGGCTTTTTGGGCTTCCGTGCAAGACGCGTTCCCTCATAACTCCGGTTCCTCTCTCTCTTTTCCTCCACTCTCCGAGGTGCCTCCAGCTGTTCCCATGGACGGTGCTTCACTTTAGCCCATGGTCCTTCTCCGTTAAATATTTGCTCCCAACTCCATAAGTCCTGTATACTTCCCCGTTGCTCCAAATTACGCTGCTTGGTTCTGGATTCTTGGTGGGTGATTCTGTAAGGGCTGTTGTCCTCCTCTTCCTCAGACGAGGAGAGGAGAGAAGGATCAGTGGACCAATACGCCGCAAGGTTTGATGACATAATGATATTTATTGAAACACAAAGACGAATACGAAAACACTTGGAAAATTACAAAATAAGAAAACGACGTAGACGAAACCTGAACATGAACTTACATAACTACACGTAGAACTCACGGACAGGAACAGACTACATCAAAACAAACGAACAGCCAAACAGTCCCGTATGGTACAGACATCGACGACACAGGAGACAATCACCCACCACGAACACTGTGACAACGCCTACCTAAATATGACTCTTAATTAGAGGAACGCCAAACACCTGCCTCTAATTAAGAGCCATACCAGGCAACCCAAAACCAACACAGAAACAGAAAACATAGAATGCCCACCCAACCTCACGTCCTGACCAACTAACACACATAACAAACTAACATAAATAGGTCAGGAACGTGACACCTTATTAATACAGTTTTGTATTGTATTGAGCTTGTGTCCTAAAAAGTGACTACACCTCAGCAATTTATTACATTTAGTTATATTGAACTGTTTAACCCATGGTAATACTGGAAGATTAGCGTACATCTGTGGTGGAAAAAGTACCCGATTGTCATACTTGAGTAAAAGTAAAGATACCTTAATAGGAAAGGGAAAGTCACCCAGTAAAATACTACTTGAGTAAAAGTCTAAAGTATTTGGTTTTAAATATGATTAAGTATCAAAAGTAAATGTAATTGCTCAAATATACTTAAGTATTAAAGAAAAAGTATAAATAATTTCAAATTCCATATAATTAAGCAAACAAGACGGATAGCCAGGGGGAGGCTCCAACACTCAGACATCATTTACAAATGAAACATGTTGTGTTCAGTGAGTCAGATCAGAGGCAGTAGGGATGACCAGGGATGTTCTATGCTTAGTGAGTCCTCCAGATCAGATTCAGTAGGGATGACCAGGGATGTTCTCTGCTTAGTGAGTCCTCCAGATCAGATGCAGTAGGTATGACCAGGGATGTTCTCTGTTTAGTGAGTCCTCCAGATCAGATGCAGTAGGGATGACCAGGGATGTGCTCTGCTTAGTGAGTCCTCCAGATCAGAGGCAGTAGGTATGACCAGGGATGTTCTCTGTTTAGTGAGTCCTCCAGATCAGAGGCAGTAGAGATAACCAGGGATGTTCTCTGCTTAGTGAGTCCTCCAGATCAGAGGCAGTAGGTATGACCAGGGATGTTCTCTGTTTAGTGAGTCCTCCAGATCAGAGACAGTAGGGATGACCAGGTATGTTCTCTTGATAAGTGAGTGAATTAGACCATTTTCCTGTCCTGCTACAGTAATCATTCAAAATGTAACAAGTACTTTTGGGTGTCAGGGAAAATGTATGGAGTAAAAAGTACATCATTTTCTTTAGGAATGTAGTGAAGTAAAAGTTGTCAAAAATATAAATAGTAAAGTAAAGTACAGATACCCCCAAAAATTACTTAAGTAGTACTTTTAAGTATTTTTACTTAAGTACTTTACACCACTGGTGTACATATAATCATAATAGGGATAATAGTGTACAGTAGTAGGCTATACCCTCATCTATTGCCTGCACTAACCATGGAACTGTGTGATGACACAGCTAAGTATTGTGCCTTGCGAGTTCAAACTGTCACGGCATGGTCTGCGCTCCATAATGATATAATTCACCTTTTTTTTTACATTATCAACTGTTACTAAAGATCATCAGCAACAACCACAGGGCCGTGCCAGCGTTTACAGAGGAAGCAAATTAAGGTAAATGAAACAATGAAATTAAATTAAATGATACCAACTGAAGAAAACTAACAGTAAATTGTTAGTTGAATTGTGTTGTTATTTGGTCTACTGACGGTCGATACTGATAGTGACTAATATTTAACATGATAGAAATGAAAAAAAGTCGGGGTAGTCTATAAGACAATCAAGAGTGCCCATCCCTGCAAGTTAGAAGTCTGTACAATTAATATTCTGCATAATGGCACAGCATTTCATCAACTTCACTGTGCTTGATATGCTTCAGTTTGCTGCCATGTGACTGGTTTCACATTTGTCTCCAGCGATTATAGGGTCAAATATATCTAAAACAAGTGTCACTTATATTTACAATTCCCTTATACAAACGGAGAACTCATTTACCTAGCTCTTATCAATAGCTCTTATCAAAGGAATACCAAGTACATTACAGTGGATGGAGAAGGTGTTATTTCTATCAGGAAAAAATGAAGTAGATGCTTTTTCCACTTGGAACCAGTAGGTTCGCTAGAACTTATTCACAGTTTCCTCGTGCGTAAAGGTGGTGGAATTACTAGGGAATTAAGTCAAGGTCAGAATACGGCGTATTCAAAATGAATAGCAGGTGAATAGCAAGCTATGTACTTGTGCTTAACTCGGATCAGAATCGGGCCCTAAATGATTTTGTTAACCTGGGGTGTAATCATTACTCCAGACATTTTCAGCAAACAGGGACGGGGACCTACCTGAATCTGTCCAATAGACACGTTAGTTTTTGTTGCACAATAGAACGTTTTGCAAATGTTTGGAGTAGAGGTCGACCAATTATGATTTTTCAATGCCGATACCGATACCGATTATTGGAGGACAAAAAAAGCCGATACCGATTAATCGGTCAATTTATTTAATAATATATATTTTTTTTAAATATATATATATATCATACACACACACACATTTTTGTAATAATGACAATTGCATCAATACTGAATGAACAATGAACACTTTTATTTTAACTTAATATAATACATAAATACACACGCACACAGCTCTGAAGTGACAATGATACTGAAGAGTCTGCTTAGGAGACAAATACTCTCAACTGTTTGAATAAAAATTGAGTTTAAGTTACCTGTGATGAATGTTGAAAACAAAAACTTTAATTTCTATATGCAGGAAATCCTATTTTAATAATGGGCATGGTAAGAATTGACAACCAAAGTGCGAATTATAATTCCCATGACACCTAGCAAAATCTGAAAAGCGGTTCCTTCATTTATTCCATAGGATATTTTTTAGATTCACTTAAAATAAGGTCTGTGTTTCGTGTAGGCTTCCATCACCATGCCAATTTTATAACTGTGTAGATATCCATAGGACAAGGTAACTCTGATCAATATTGGCTAAATATAAGCGAAGATAAAAAAAATTGTAGAGTGGATTTATGAATATATGTTGACAAACGCTACCTTATCCTAGTGAGATTTACACGGGTATCAAAACGTCGAGGCGGTTTAAGCCTGCACGAAACACAGACCTTATTTGAAGTAGATCAAGACATTCTCTATGGAAGACATGAACGGTAAAATAACGAAAGAACCCCTTTCAAATTCAGCCGCAAGTTATTACAGGAATTATAACGCGTCGACTATTTCTCTCTAAACCATATACCTTTGACTAATCCGGAAACTATCACCTCGAAAAACAAAACGTTTATTCCGTTCCGTATTTTATCTAACGGGTGGCATCCATGAGTCTAAATATTCCTGTTACATTGCACAACCTTCAATGTTGTCATAATTCCGTAAAGTTCTGGCAAATTAGTTCGCAAAGAGCCCAAACTGTTGCATATACCCTGACTCTGCGTGCAATGAACGCAAGAGAAATGACACAATTTCACCTGGTTAATATTGCCTGCTAACCTGGATTTCTTTTAGCTAAATATGCAGGTTTAAATATACTTGTGTATTGATTTTAAGAAAGGCATTGATGTTTATGGTTAAGTACACATTGGAGCAATGACAGTCATTGATTTATTGTTTTTTATAAGATAAGTTTAATGCTAGCTAGCAACTTAGCTTACTGCATTCGCTAACAGGCAGGCTCCTCGTGGAGTGCAATGTAATCAATGCAAGATTGGATCCCCCGAGCTGACAAGGTAAAAAATCTGTCGTTCTGCCCCTAAACAAGGCAGAACGTTCCTAGGCCGTCATTGAAAATAAGAATGTGTTCTTAACTGACTTGCCTAGTTAAAAAAAGATTAAATAAAGGTGTAAAAAAAATAACAATTTAAAAATATAAAAAATCGGCAAATCTGCGCCCAAAAATACCGATTTCCGATTGTTATGAAAACTTGAAATCGGCCCCGATTAATTGGCCATTCCGATTAATCGGTCGACCTCTAGTTTGGAGTAATGATTACACCCCAGGGTTGGGACCAATTCCATTTAAATTCCACTCAATTCAGGATGTAGTCTGAAATTTCAATTATCTTTAATGCTTTTCAATTAGGAAAACTTTGAATTGGGTTCACTTTCTGAAATTGGAATTGAACCCAGCCCTGATGTAAACCAGTTCTAGCCTTCCGACCAGTCCAAAGCCTCTACACACTGACTGGGAGACATCAGCCACTGGTCTATTAAAAGAAGAGTTGTGCAACAGCATTCTGCTCAGGGTAATAATGACTCTAGAGAGAGAGACAGAGAGAGAGACAGAGAGACAGACAGAGAGAGACAGAGAGAGAGAGAGAGAGAGAGAGAGAGAGAGAGAGAGAGAGAGAGAGAGAGAGAGAGAGAGAGAGGAAGGAATGCCAAGCTTCTCCAGCCAGCTAAAGATGTCTTTCAATCCCAGGGAGCAAATACATATATTCATTAAGTTGAATAAAGGTCTAAGGCACTGCTGCTTCCACTCATGTAGAGCGGGTTAGACACCTCTACATCTCACTGAGGGTGGATGGGTAGTTACATTGACAGGCTGTGTTGGAAGGACTGACTCCAAGTGCTAAATCATGAATATAAGCAGCTAGGGGGAAGGAGAGAATGAGACGAAGCACGAGCCACACACATACATGACAGGTCAGGCATCCAGGGCCCGCTGGTTCACATCGGGAAGTAGACGACTGGCTTTTATGAGTCGCCACTCAAACTGTGTGTGTCACACCTAAAAAATTCCCCCAAATGTTTCCGTCATCACAATACTAAGGGCATGTGTCATCCATATCTTATAGCATCACAGAATCAATGGCGTGGTCGTGTTCTTTGGCATTACAGGTGTAATTACATTCAAATTGCGCCACTGTCTTCATTGTTTCTGTCTTGTTGGTGCTGTGGGAAGGAAGAGGTCATTTCCACAGCTCTGTTGAGATGGATTTACCCATCATGTAAAAATACTGGATGGAGCACACACACACACACACACGGACATGCACACACCCAACCACCCTCACACACACACAAACGCGCGCATGCACACAGACATGCACAGACATGCACCCAGACAAACACCCAACCTCCAGTTTCACACAGCGACTAAAAATACAGGATTCGCGTAGCATGCCATGGCTGGGCCATGGAAAAAAGGCTGTCATATTGGGAGCAGAAGTCATGGAAAAAAGGCTGTCATATTGGGAGCAGAAGTCATGGAAAAAAGGCTGTCCTATTGGGAGCAGAAGTCATGGAAAAAAGGCTGTCATATTGGGAGCAGAAGTCATGGAAAAAAGGCTGTCATATTGGGAGCAGAAGTCATGGAAAAAAGGCTGTCATATTGGGAGCAGAAGTCATGGAAAAAAGGCTGTCATATTGGGAGCAGAAGTCATGGAAAAAAGGCTGTCATATTGGGAGCAGAAGTCATGGAAAAAAGGCTGTCATATTGGGAGCAGAAGTCATGGAAAAAAGGCTGTCATATTGGGAGCAGAAGTCATGGAAAACGGGAGGATTCGGTTTCATTGCAATAAACCTACAGTATGACCGCCTGCCTGTCTGCCTGCCTGCCTGCCTGCCTGCCTGCCTGCCTGCCTGCCCGCCCGCCCGCCCGCCCGCCCGCCCGCCCGCCCGTCCGCCCGCCCGCCCGCCCGTCCGCCGCCCGCCCGCCCGCCCGTCTGCCTGCCTGCCTGCCTGCCTGCCTGCCTGTCTGCCTGCCTGCCTGCCTGCCTGCCAAATATAGCACCCAGAAATCCAGAGCAGAGTAGGAGCTAGCCAGAGAGACACAGACTGACTACAGAACAGAACAGTACACAGACCTCTACCTGACACTGTTGCATAGAACAATAGCAGATAATGTTCATGTCCTTAGGCTGCTGTTCTTCTCCCGCCCTTACAGTTATCAACATAGTGATCAATTCAAAAAGCATCTCTCACATCCGGGAAATAATCCTGAACTAATGACTGGTGCTGGTCTCCTGGAACACAGACATAGAATGCATAGAAATAGAATCTAGATTCGATATCTATGATAGAATGATACACTGTAGGCAGCCCCTTGGCCCTCATTACCAGCATGTTTTCCTGTTGTGATCTGTGCAGTGTAACTGGTGAGCTGTTGAAAATATTTATTCTTGAAGGACAATAAACTGTAACTTCCATCCACTCTCGAACTCTGACCCCTGACCACTAACCCCTGTCCCCTTGACCTACCTTGACCTTGCCGTTGGGTTGTAGTAGCTCGGTGACGGACACCTTGTCCTGCTGCAGTCGCCTCTTCACCAGCTTGGAGCAGCACACGTTGACCGCCCCTTGTACATGGGATGCGTTATACTCCGAGAACGTCCGGCTGTCAATCACCAGTAGACGACCCGCCCCCCTCTGGATCAGCCCCGCTAGGCGCTTGATGTCCATGGCACTCCGCCTGGTTGGTCCCTTCTCCCCCGCCATGATGCCACAACGATGGGCAGCAACGAGGTCAGTGAGGAGTGGAGAGGATGGGTGGATGGAAGGGGGGGTGGGGTGATGCTGAGGTTGTAGGGGTGGATGTAAGGGGGGAGGGGTGGTGCTGAGGGTGGATGAGTGGATGGATGGGGAGGGGTGATGCTGTGGTTGTAGGGGTGGATGTATGGGGGGAGGGGTGGTGCTGAGGGTGGATGGGTGGATGGATGGGGGAGGGGTGATGCTGAGGGTGGATGAGTGGATGGATGGGGGAGGGGTGGTGCTGAGGGTGGATGGATGGGGGAGGGGTGATGCTGAGGGTGGATGGATGGGGGAGGGGTGGTGCTGAGGGTGGAGGGGTGATAGATGGGGGAGGGGTGGTGCTGAGGGTGGATGAGTGGATGGATGGGGGAGGGGTGGTGCTGAGGGTGGATGGATGGGAGAGGGGTGGTGCTGAGGGTGGATGGGTGGATGGATGGGGGAAGGGGTGGTGCTGAGGGTGGAGGGGTGGATGGATGGGAGAGGGGTGGTGCTGAGGGTGGATGGATGGGGGAGGGGTGGTGCTGAGGGTGGAGGGGTGGAGAGAGGGAGTGGTGCTGAGGGTGGAGGGGTGGATGGATGGGGGAGGGGTGGTGGTGGTGGTGGTGGAAGAGGAGAAGAGAGGATGTCAATGGAGGAGAGAAGCTACCGCGACTGTAACGGACCTCAGGAGAGCCATGGTGTCTGAGGAGAGAAGTAAGAGAGAGAGAGAGAGAGTGAGAGAGTGGAGGCACTTTTCATGTAGATGGTTATAAGTCAAACATTCTAACCTGTATGTGAAAGATCCATCTAAAGTGAATCATCTACACACTGTTCAAATGAAATGCTTTGTAACACACTAGTGGCAATTGAGCTGTGACCAACTTTGAGACAAAACTTTGCTGGAGTTTTGAAACACATGGGTGTGAGGGTTATGAGACAGATTTAAGGTGTACTGAAACAATAATCCTGAGAAGTTATGAAACATGACATAGTGATGATTGAAACTAAACATGACATAGTGATGATTCACACCACACATGACATAGTGATGATTCACATCACACATGACATAGTGATGATTCACACCACACATGACATAGTGATGATTCACACCACACATGACATAGTGATGATTCACACCACACATGACATAGTGACCAAGTGGACAAAGTAGCTGTCTTCCATGTTCCATCCTGTATGCCAGACCCTGGGCTGCTAATGAGAGCAACCTAAAACAAACTACATCAGTACCATAACCGCAATGTCAAGTGTAAAGTATTCTTGCATTTACAGTCTCTTTGCAGGCTTTGCATATAAAAAACAACCAGAGTACTAAACAAATATATAACATGTTGGGACTTCACAGGGGCTGTGGATCATCCCTGAGCTCAATCTGTTCTGAGATCTGAGGAATCTACTATGAGGACTATCAGGTGAAATTACAACAATACACAGGGCCTTTATACACTGACTACAGCGCTGTACTACAATTGAAACTGTGTGTGTGTTGTGGTGGGTGCAAGGTCTCTTGTGTGGCAGCTCGTGAAACAGGAAACTGAGGAGCTGAGATAAATTAAGCTAGGGGGGAATTCACAGAGCAGGTCTGGACACAGATAAACAGCCTGTGTGTGTGTGTGTGTGTGTGTGTGTGTGTGTGTGTGTGTGTGTGTGTGTGTGTGTGTGTGTGTGTGTGTGTGTGTGTGTGTGTGTGTGTGTGTGTGTGTGTGTGTGTGTGTGTGTGTGTGTGTGTCACATGTCACAGAGACCCCTCTATAAGCTCCTCTCCTCCATCACACAATGACTTTCCCTCCAACCGCCACAACTGTCATACTGTTAGCTGACACACATAGACACACCGTTTATGCATGCACATTTGCACATACACAGTGTAGACCAAACATTTGAGGAAATCCCATGATGGACAAACATTACATTCCGAGGTACTGTCTGATGGGGTGACAGAAAGTGCTACTTTACATAAGATGGTGCAGAGCAGCCATGGTATTTTATTTATTCTCTGCTACGCTGCATCATGAAAAATACATGTCACCTCTCCTCTCGCTTACTGTGTAAAGGAAGGTTTACACCCCAGACGAAAGAGAAAGTGAGAGAGAGAGAGAGAGAGAGAGAGAGAGAGAGAGAGAGAGAGAGAGAGAGAGAGAGAGAGAGAGGGGGGGAGAGGAACAGGGGGAGAGGAACAGGGGGAGAGAGAGGGGGAGAGGAACAGGGGGAGAGAGAGGGAGAGAGAGAGAGAGAGGAACAGGGGGAGAGGAACAGGGGGAGAGGAACAGGGGGAGAGAGAGAGAGAGAGAGAGAGAGGAACAGGGGGAGAGAGAGAGAGAGAGAGAGAGAGAGAGAGAGAGAGAGAGAGAGAGAGAGAGAGAGAGAGAGAGAGAGAGAGAGAGTGAGAGAGAGAGAGAGGGAGAGGAACAGGGGGAGAGAGGGGCTTTCCCATGAAGAAACAGAGGTTGCGTCTAATACAGGACTGTAAACAGCAGGACAACATCTCCACGACAACAACAGGAGCCAGTATAGCTTTCCTGGAGAGTAGAAATGTACCATTTACATACTGTCAACCATGTACTACACAGAGAGAATGGGAGGAAGAGAGAGGTGAAAGAGATGGAGACAGAGAGAAAGAAAGGCACCATGTGTGTAAGGAGTGGGAGAGAGGAAGAAAGAGTGTGTGAGAGAGAAAGGGAAAGAATTTCTGTGTGTATGTATGAGAGAGAGGTGGGAGACAGAAACGTGTGTGTGAGTGAGAGAAAAACAAGAAACATTCAGTCCTGTCCAATAGGGACTTGGTGGGCGACAGAGACACAGAGAGACATGCAGAGTGAGAGTAACACAGAGAGAGAAACACAGAGAAAATGAAACACAGAGAGACAGAGAGAAACACAGAGAGAGAGAGAGACCTGTTGCCACAAGAAAAGGGCAACCAGTGAAGAACAAACACCATTGTGAAGACAACCCATATTTATGTCTATTTATTTTCCATGTTGTACTTTAAATATCTGCAAATCGTTATAACGCTGTATATAAACATAATATGACATTTGAAATGTCTTTATTCTTTTGGAACTTCTGTGAGTGTAATGTTAACTGTTAATTTTTATTGTTTATTTCACTTTTGTTTATTATCTACTTCACTTGCTTTGGCAATGTTAACATATGTTTCCCATGCCAATAAAGCCCTTGAATTGAGAGAGAGAGAGCTCTGGTCAGCAGTCAGTCAGCAGTGTCCATGGACAGGGGCCATGATCTACTCAACAACCTCTAACCCCTACTATGACGTGAAAAACCCAGCAGCGCTGCAGTTGTTGACACATTCAAACAGGTGTGCCTGAAACCTACAAACATACTTTGTTCAAAGGCACTTAAATCATGTCTCAATTGTCTCAAGGCTTAAAAATCCTTCTTTAACCGGTCTCCTCCTCTTCAGCTACTCTGCTTGATGTGGATTTAACAAGTTTCTTCAATAAGGGATCATAGCTTTCACCTGGATTCACCTGGTCAGTCTATGTCATGGAAAGAGCAGCTGTTCCTACTGTTTTGTACACTCAGTGCATTGTGGGAGTAGAACAAATCACTGGGACATTAACATATTTTTTGGCGTATCTTGTAAGAAGCTATATTTGTTGCACCTATTAGTGCGAGTGCTGTACCACTAACTGATATGTTGTAGTATTTCCTAAATAATTAACTGTATGAAAGGAAAAGGTCAGAGTTGTAGCAGGTCTTCAACATTTTAATGGTTGAATATTTACCCATGTACATTTGGTACGTTTTGCCTTGTCATCATAGCCAGTTGGGAAACCTTTTGTTAGGCTTCTAGAAGTGCAATTCATACAAAACACCAAGTATTCATTAATATGCAAATCCCTACAGCCAACATTCTCACTCGAATCCCTTGTAATTACAGTAAAATGCTGTTTAAATACATTTCTTACAGTTTAAAATGTTCACTTTTATTGCTCCGCTTCATTGCTCTGGAATCAAGTTGCTGTGAATATCTCAGTATTATATTGTCACTATCCAGAGATGGTCAGAGATATATTATAAGATACACGACATGGCCAAAAGTATGTGGACACCCTGTCACACATGTTGCTGACATGTGTAAAAAAATGAGCACACATCCATAAAATCCTCATAGACAAACATTGGCAGTAGAATGGCCCGTACTGAAGAGCTCAGTGATTTCAATGTGGCACCGTGATAGGATGACACCTTTCCAACAAGTCAGTTCATCAAATTTCGGCCCTGCTAGAGCTGCCTCAGTCAACTGTAACTGCTGTCATTGTGAAGTGGAAATGTCTAGGAGCAACAATATCAAATGCGTGCGTAGCATGTAAAAATCCTCTGTGCTTCGATGCAACACTCACTACCGAGTTCCAAACTTCCTCTGGAAGCAACAATCATCACAATAACTGTTTGTCGGGAGCTTCATGAAATGGGTTTCCATGGCAGAGCAGCCGCACACAAGCCTAAGATCACAATGCGCATTGCCAAGTATCAGTTGGAGTGGTGTAAAGCTCGCCGCCATTGGAATCGTGAGCAGTGGAAACGCATTCTCTGGAGTGATGAATAACGCTTAACCATCTGGCAGTCCTACAGATGAATCTGGGTGTGGCGGATGCCGGGAGAACACTACCTGCCCGACTGCATAGTGCCAAATGTAAAGTTTTGTTGTGGGAGGGATAATGATCTGGGGCTGTTTTTCATGGTTCGGGCCCCTTAGTTCCAGTGAAGAGAAATCTTAACGGCACAGTATACAATTACATTCTAGACGCTTCTGTGCTTCCAACTTTGTGGCAAAAGTTTTGGGAAATACCCTTTCCTGTTTCAGCATGATAATGCCCCCATGCACTTAGCGAGGTCCATACAGAAATGGTTTGTCGATATCGGCCTGCACAGAGCCCTGACCTCAACCCCATTGAACATCTTTGGGATGAATTGGAACGCCGACTGCGAGCCAGGCCTAACTGCCCAACATCAGTGCCCGACCTCACTAATGGTCTTTTGGCTGAATGGAAGCAAGTCCCCGCAGCAATGTTCCAACATCTAGCGAAAGCCTTCCCAAAAGAGTGAAGACTGTTATAGCAGCAAAGAGGGACCAACTCCATATTAATATCCATGATTTTGGAATGAGATGTTCGACGAGCAGGTGTTCACATACTTTTGGCCATGTAGTGAATCTTGTTGTAATTACAATTATTTTGAAGACCAATGTATCCTTAACTATAACAACATTTTGAGTAACGGTTACAGAAACGTTTTACTTGCAATGACTGTGATATGTTGTTTTTTATCAACTTGGTTGCTAAGTACAAGAGTGCCCGCTAAATGACCAAAAGGTACATGTAAATGTAAAAAAAATTACTTGCAAAAAACACTGGGTAAAATGTCGCTGCATGGGTAATTCCAGGAATACACTGTCAAATTGATTACACCAACATTTTGGTACCGTAAAATGGATTTGCATAGAATGGATTATAGTAGCGGTACTAATAAAATAAATTACAGTATCTTACTGGCCAATTGATGCCAGCAATTTACTGTAAATTTTACAGTACAGCTAATCTATAGATGGAGATAGAAGATAAGACTGATAGAAGAGAGAGATAGAATTTCATTAAACCATTATTTTACCAGGCAATTTGACTGAGAACACATTCTCATTTACAGCAACAACTCAGGGAATAGTTACAGGGATGAATGAGCCAATTGTAAACTGGGTGTAATAGCTGTCGCTTTCCTCATCCTCAGATGAGGTGAGGAGAGAAGGATCTTCTGACCAAAATGCGGAGTCTGGGAAATATGCCATCTTTATTATTAATTACGATGGTCACGAAACAAAAACACTTTAACAAACTACAAAATAAGAAAACGACGTACAACGGAACCTGAACATAAACTTACATGGACAAACGTAAACTCACGAACAGGAACGGACATCAAAACGAACGAACAGCCAAACAGCTCCATATGTGAAAAAACATCGACAACACGATAGAACATCACAGGAGACAATCACCCACAAACACACAGTGATAATGCCCTACCTAAATATGACTCTTGATTAGAGGAAAATGCAAACCACCTGCCTCTAATCAAGAGCCATACCAGGCAAACCGAAACCAACATAGAAACAGGTAACATAGACTGCCCACCCAAAACACATGCCCTGACCAAAAACACATAAAAACTAACATAAATAGGTCAGGACTGTTACAGTACCCCCCCCCCAAGGTGCGAACGCCGGGCGCACCAGCACAAAGTCCAGGGGAGGGTCCGGGTGGGCAGTTGACCACGGTGGTGGTTCCGGTTCCGGACGCTGTCCCCATACCACCATAGTCACTCCCCTCTTCTGTCTACCCCTACCACTGACCACCCAAACATTACCTTCCCCTAAATAATCAGCTAGCACCGGAACAAGGGGCAGCACCGGGACAAGGGGTAGCACCGGGACAAGGGGCAGCACAAAAACAAGGGGCAGCACCAGGATAAGGACCATCACTGGAATAAGGGGCAGCACCGGGACAAGGGGCAGCACCGGGACAAGGGGCAGCACCGGGACAAGGGGCAGCACCGGGACAAGGGGCAGCACCGGGACAAGGGGCAGCACCGGGACAAGGGGCAGCACCGGGACAAGGGGCAGCACCGGGACAAGGGGCAGCACCGGGACAAAGGGCAGATCCCGGCTGAAGGACTCTGGCAGGTCCTGTTTGGACGGCTCTGGCAGGTCCATGCTGGCTGACGGCTCTCGACGCTCATGGCAGACTGACGGCTCTCTACGCTCATGGCAGGCTGACGGCTCTCGACGCTCATGGCAGGCTGACGGCTCTCGACGCTCATGGCAGGCTGACGGCTCACGACGCTCATGGCGCTCTGACGGCTCTGGCTGCTCATGGCTCTCTGACGGCTCTGGCTGCTCATGGCTCACTGACGGCTCTGGCTGCTCATGGCTCTTTGACGGCTCTGGCTGCTCATGGCTCACTGACGGCTCTGGCTGCTCATGGCTCACTGACGGCTCTGGCTGCTCATGGCTCACTGACGGCTCTGGCAGATCCTGTCTGGTTAGCGGCTCTGGCAGATCCTGTCTGGTTGGCGGCTCTGGCAGATCCTGTCTGGTTGGCGGCTCTGGCAGATCCTGTCTGGTTGGCGGCTCTGGCAGATCCTGTCTGGTTGGCGGCTCTGGCAGATCCTGTCTGGCTGACGGCTCTAGCGGCTCCTGTCTGGCTGATGGCTCTAGCGGCTCCTGTCTGGCTGACGGCTCTGTAGGCTCATGGCAGACGGGCGGCTTTGCAGGCTCATGGCAGACGGGCGGCTTTGCAGGCTCCTGGCAGACGGATGGCTCAGATGGCGCTGGGAAGACGGATGGCTCAGATGGCGCTGGGAAGACAGATGGCTCAGATGGCGCTGGGGAGACGGATGGCTCAGATGGCGCTGGGGAGACGGATGGCTCAGATGGCGCTGGGGAGACGGATGGCTCTGGCCGGATATGGCGCACTGTAGACCTGGTGCGTGGTGCCGGAACTGGAGGCACCGTGCTAATGATAAGCACCTTCCTACTAGTGCGGGGAGCAGAGACAGGGCACACTGAACTCTCAAAGCGTACTCTATACCTGGTGCGTGGTACCGGCACTGGTGGCACCTGGCTGAGGGCACGCACCTCAGGACTAGTACGGGGAGAAGTGACAGTGTGTACAGGACTTGGGAGACGCACAGGTGGCTTAGTGCGTGGGGCCGGAACTGGAGGCACCGAACTGGATACACGCACTACAGGGAGAGTGCGTGGAGGAGGAACAGGGCTCTGGAAATGCACTGGTAGCCTAGTGCGTAATATAGGCACTGTAGGTACTAGGCTGGGGCGGGGAGGTGGCGCCGGAAATACCGGACCGTGCAGGCGTACTGGCTCTCTTGAGCATTGAGCCTGCCCAACCTTACCTGGTTGAATGCTCCCGGTCGCCCTGCCAGTGCGGCGAGGTGGAATAGCCCGCACTGGGCTATGCAGGCGAACCGGGGAAACCATGCGTAAGGCAGGTGCCATGTATGCCGGCCCGAGGAGACGCACTGGAGACCAGACGCGTTGAGCCGGCCTCATGACACCTGGCTCAATGCCCAATCTAGCCCTACCAGTGCGGGGAGGTGGAATAACCCGCACTGGGCTATGCACACGTACAGGAGACACCGTGCGCTCTACTGCGTAACACGGTGTCTGCCCGTACTCCCGCTCTCCACGGTTAGCCTGGGAAGTGGGCGCAGGTCTCCTACCTGCCCTTGGCCCACAACCCCTTAGCCCCCCCCCAAGAAATTTTTGGGAGTTACTCACGGGCTTTTCGGGCTTCCGTGCAAGACGTGTCCCCTCATAATTCCGGTTACGAGCTTGAATCTCCGGCTTCCATCCACGTCTCCTAGCTGCCTCCTCATACCAGCGCTCCTGGGCTGTGGCTGCCTCACTCTTCTCACGAGAGCAGCGATTTCCTCCAGTTTGCGCCCAGGGTCCTCTACCAGACAGGATCTCCTCCCAAGTCCAAAAGTCCTTGTTGCTCCGTCGAGCATTTTTCCCATACCGCTTGGTCTCTGTATTTTGGTGGGTGATTCTGTAATAGCTGTCGCTTTCCTCATCCTCAGATGAGGTGAGGAGAGAAGGATCTTCTGACCAAAATGCGGAGTCTGGGAAATATGCCATCTTTATTATTAATTACGATGGTCACGAAACAAAAACACTTTAACAAACTACAAAATAAGAAAACGACGTACAACGGAACCTGAACATAAACTTACATGGACAAACGTAAACTCACGAACAGGAACGGACATCAAAACGAACGAACAGCCAAACAGCTCCATATGTGAAAAAACATCGACAACACGATAGAACATCACAGGAGACAATCACCCACAAACACACAGTGATAATGCCCTACCTAAATATGACTCTTGATTAGAGGAAAATGCAAACCACCTGCCTCTAATCAAGAGCCATACCAGGCAAACCGAAACCAACATAGAAACAGGTAACATAGACTGCCCACCCAAAACACATGCCCTGACCAAAAACACATAAAAACTAACATAAATAGGTCAGGACTGTTACACTGGGGATGATTAGGTGACCGTGATGGTATGAAGGCCAGATTGGGAATTTAGCCAGGACACCGGGGTTAACACCCCTACTCTTACGATAAGTGCCATGGGATCTTTAGTCACTACAGAGAGTCAGGAAACCCGTTAAACGTCACATGCAAAAGACAGCACCCTACACAGGGCAATGTCACCAGTCACTGCTCTGGGGCATTGGGATATTTTTTAGACCAGAGGAAAGGGTGCCTCCTACTGGCCCTCCAACACCACTTCCATCAGCATCTGGTCTCCCATCCAGGGACTGACCAGATCCAACGCTGTATAGCTTCAGAAGCAAGCCAGCAGTGGTATGCAGAGTGATATGCTGAAGAGAGATATGGAGATAGAAGACATGACCGATAGAAGAGAGATGGAGATAGAAGACAGGACAGATAGAAGACATGACCGATAGAAGATAGATGGAGATAGAAGACAGGACAGATAGAAGAGAGATGGAGATAGAAGACAGGACAGATAGAAGAGAGATGGAGATAGAAGACAGGACAGATAGAAGAGAGATGGAGATAGAAGACAGGACAGATAGAAGACATGACCGATAGAAGAGAGATGGAGATAGAAGACAGGACAGATAGAAGAGAGATGGAGATAGAAGACAGGACAGATAGAAGAGAGATGGAGATAGAAGACAGGACAGATAGAAGAGAGATGGAGATAGAAGACAGGACAGATAGAAGACATGACCGATAGAAGAGAGATGGAGATAGAAGACAGGACAGATAGAAGAGAGATGGAGATAGAAGATAGGACAGATAGAAAAGAGATGGAGATAGAAGACAGGACAGATAGAATAGAGATGGAGATAGAAGACATGGCAGATAGAAGAGAGATGGAGATAGAATATAGGACAGATAGAAGAGAGATGGAGATAGAAGACATGACAGATAGAAGAGAGATGGAGATAGAAGATAGGACAGATAGAAAAGAGATGGAGATAGAAGACAGGACAGATAGAATAGAGATGGAGATAGAAGACATGGCAGATAGAAGAGAGATGGAGATAGAAGATAGGACAGATAGAAGAGGGATGGAGATAGAAGATAGGACAGATAGAAGAGAGATGGAGATAGAAGACAGGACAGATAGAAGAGAGAGATGGAGATAGAAGACAGGACCGATAGAAGAGAGATGGAGATAGAAGATAGGACAGATAGAAGAGGGATGGAGATAGAAGACAGGACAGATAGAAGAGAGGTGGAGATAGAAGATAGGACAGATAGAAGAGGGATGGAGATAGAAGATAGGACAGATAGAAGAGAGATGGAGATAGAAGATAGGACAGATAGAAGAGGGGTGGAGATAGAAGACAGGACAGATAGAAGAGAGATGGAGATAGAAGACAGGACAGATAGAAGAGAGATGGAGATAGAAGATAGGACAGATAGAAGAGGGGTGGAGATAGAAGACAGGACAGATAGAAGAGAGATGGAGATAGAAGACAGGACAGATAGAAGAGAGATGGAGATAGAAGATAGGACAGAGAAGAGAGATGGAGATAGAAGACAGGACAGATAGAAGAGAGATGGAGATAGAAGATAGGACAGATAGAAGAGGGATGGAGATAGAAGATAGGACAGATAGAAGAGGGGTGGAGATAGAAGACAGGACAGATAGAATAGAGATGGAGATGGAAGACAGGACAGATAGAAGAGAGATGGAGATAGAAGATTCGACAGATAGAAGAGAGATGGAGATAGAAGATAGGACAGATAAAAGAGAGATGGAGATAGAAGACAGGACAGATAGAAGAGAGATGGAGATAGAAGACATGACAGATAGAAGAGAGAGATGGAGATATGGAGATAAGAGATATGACAGAGCTATATAGAATATAGAAGCAGAAGAAAGAGAGATAGAAAAGACAGAGAAGAGAGCTGTTGTTTGGGGTTTTAGGCTGGGTTTCTGTATAAGCACTTTGTGACATCTGCTGATGTAAAAAGGGCTTTGTAAAAAAAATGCGTTTGAAATTAGATTGAGAGAGAAAGATGAACAGAATTAGGTGTGAAACCGACAGTCTTAATCTCCATCACTAAGGACTCTATTCAATCTGTATCGCTGAAGCATTACAAATTGTGCCATAGAAATGTTAATGTATTTCCAATAGAGCCGACATATGCAGTGTTTACCGTGAATGCAGTCTCCGCTAATGCAGGAACATGGCCTTTAAATTTCAATCACGCTGTAACTCTGAACTTCAGCGACTCATATTGAATAGAGTATGTCACGATAAGAGCATTTGAAACTGTCATCAGCACACAACATCCATTACATGTCTTCCTAGTGTAGTTCTTACATAACAGGGGTATTTTCTTCCATCATCTCCTACCATCATCTCCTACACCAGCAAGTGGGCAGCAATCTGACATAGGTGTCAATCTATCTACAGTGGCTGCTTGGCAATGTGTCCAGTGCTAGCACAGCATCTGGAACATGGAAGAGCTAACTAACTTCTATATGTAGACTGCTAGAGCTAACAGAGTCCTCCTGCATAACACAAGGACACTGGGACTACAGTATACTGAGCAAAAGACATTGAAAAGACAAAGCAAATTTATCTTTGGTTGAAAATATGTATTTTCAACATCTTGTGCTCACTAATGCCTCTACCGTCTCTTGACATGTAAGAGGGGATACAAGTAAAGCACACACAACAACACATAGTACAAAACACATCACATGCAATGCATGTAAACAAAGATCCACACACGCCCCCTCCTCTCTCCCAAGACCAATACAAAGGCAGATTTGATTTCCTCACCTTAGCTAGCAGCTAGTGTAGCCTCACTGCACCAAGGATATTAGCATCCCTGTGTCATCCTTACCATGCCTTAGTACATCCCCATAGCATGGCTATGTCGGTAGAGTCCTTCAGACAGACAGTGCAGTACTAGAGAGCAGGATGAGACGTGATCATATCCTCTCTGTGTTGCTGCTGTTGAGCGCAACACACACTGACCGCTGCATATGTCTAATGGCGCCCGAGCCCGCCCTCCCTAGCTCCCTTTTTCTTCCTCCCTTGCTCACTCTCTCTCTCTCCCTCCCTCCCTCATTCTCTATCATTCTCTCGTGCGGACAACAAGGACGAGGCTGTGGGGGGAGAGAAGGGGAGGGGTGAAGAGGGGAGGAGAGGAGTAGCGGAGGCTGGGGAGAGGAGAGAGGTACCAGCAGGGAGAGGATGGGTGTAGTATTGAGCAGGAGAGAGGTACCAGCAGGGAGAGGAGAGGTGTAGTATTGAGCAGGAGAGAGGTACCAGCAGGGAGAGAAGGGATGTAGTATTGAGCAGGAGAGCGGTACCAACAGGGAGAGGAGAGGTGTAGTATTGAGCAGGAGAGAGGTACCAGCAGGGAGAGGAGGGGTGTAGTATTGAGCAGGAGAGAGGTACCAGCAGGGAGAGGAGGGGTGTAGTATTGAGCAGGAGAGCGGTACCAGCAGGGAGAGGAGGGGTGTAGTATTGAGCAGGAGAGCGGTACCAGCAGGGAGAGGAGGGGTGTAGTATTGAGCAGGAGAGCGGTACCAGCAGGGAGAGGAGGGGTGTGCAGGTTAGATCTGTAGAGGTACAAACTCACACCATCATTGCATCACAGCTTGCTTCTCATTCGCTTTTGTCTGTCTAGACTGAAAGGGAGGGAAGAGAGGAGAGAAGGGGAGCCCCCAACCTCAGCATCCTCATCCATCCAACATGGCAACGCAGAATACTTACTGAACATAGCAAACCACATTGACATTCCCTACCCTGCACAACTAGTCTACTCCATCCTGCATTGAGAAACCCTCAGAAGAAAAAGCCCTAACTAGCTAAACTAGCCAGCGGGAGCCTGTTTTATTTCTACAACTCTGAGGTACAGAAGAGAAGAAGTAGGAAACAGGTGGGACTGACTGGAGCAGATTGCTAGGTTTCCATGGAAACAGCTCATATTGGGGAGAGCAGGGGGCTTGAGGAGGACAGAGGGAGGACGCTGTGTAGTGGGTACTGTAGGGTAGTGTACCACCACAGGGGCTAGAGCTGGCTCCAACACTACTGACCAATTACAACTGCATTGGAACAGGTTCATACACTAACCAGGAGAAGAATAACAAAATAGGGTCAGGATAATGCTATCCAAAATATAGATGAATCTTTTGGTGCTGTAGTAGCCCAAGAGTAATGAAACATGACTTTTAAAAAATTACCAGAAGTCTCAAACTGAGTAAATTATTTTAACAAAGAATTTTCAGGAAGAATGCTTTGCAATACATTTAAAACAATTAACTCACTTCTATGCATTACATGTCAAATAAACGTGTCTTCTTCAGGTCAATAATTACACATAAGCTTGTGGAAGGAAAGCAAACACAAAGAGATTAACTGGAGTACACCCAACGATGAGGTAACATCATCCAAGATAATCATTCACTTCCCAGTAACGTCATCTACAGACCTCATATAGGCTGGGAATCTGTGGAACACACACAGCATTTTGGCCAGTGTTACCTAGTGTTCATTTGTCAGTGTAACATTTATAGTGTTGTTTGAGGTGTTACAATAACACTGTCAGTTTACAATTAAAGAGTATAATTGTAATGATAACATTGTCCTACAGTAGGAACTCACTTGCTGAAGTCCACAGGACTGAAAATGAACGAATTAAACAATGTTTCTCTGTCACTAACAAATACAGTAATTGGTGGTAATGCAACAATTCACTCGAAAAGGCAAGGCACACTGAGAAATGTTGAATGTTTGGCCTCCTGAGTGGCGCAGTGGTCTAAGGCACTGCATCGCAGTTGCTAGCTGTACCACTAGAGATCCTGGTTTGAATCCAGGCTCTGTCACAGCTGACTGGGAGACCCAGTGCACAATTGGCCCAGCGTCGTTGGAGTCAGGAGAGGGTTTGGCTGGCAGGGATGTCCTTGTCTCGTCGCACTCTAGCGACTCCTGTGGCGGGCCGGGTGCAGTGCATTCTGACCTGGTCGCCCGGTGTACGGTGTTTCCTCCAACACATTGGTGTGGCTGGCTACGCGGGCATTTGGTCAAGAAGCAGTGCGGCGTGGTTAGGTCGTGTTTCGGGGGACGCGTGGCTCTCGACCTTTGCCTCTCCTGAGTCTGTATGGGAGTTACAGCGATCGGACAAGGCTGTAACTACCAATTGGACATCATGAAAAAGGGGTAAACATTTTTTTTTACAATAACTCTAAAATTCACTTGGCAAGGCTCAATGAGAAATGATATTGAATGTGTGGCTTGTTGGGGGGGGGGGGGGTAGCTTTCAATTAGTAATTTTTTGCCAGGCGTGAGTGGAAGTGTGATCTAGGCCTCCATTACTCCTGTATTAGTGTAGAAAAATACTCCCCAGGTGTAAACACAAATCTAAACAGAACTAGTTTGAATGGAAATATCTGTTCTATCAATGTAACGGGCTATCCCCAGGCAGAAGATGACAGTGCAGGAGGTAGGACCCCTCTGAATGCTTTGATGAACAGGGTAAGAGATCCTCCTGCCATAACACAGAGGTTGCCTACTGTAGCTGACCATCTCCTCTCTATGATCAATAGGCCTACATAACAACAACGCAAATAGCAGTAGCCTATAATGTTTTATAACCTTATGTTATTGCAAAATAATAACATGATCATAACAATAACGGTAGGCTAATATTGGATGGAAAACAAACAAATTACAATCTATTTGTAGTTTTGTGTCGTTCTGGCCTGGTGCCAATACTCTGTCCCCCAGTCTCAGCATTGAGATGGCGGGGAGAATAGAGCAGCACACCACAATAAACCCAATGGAGACCACAATGAAGACCAGCTATGTAATAGATATGATCGTGACAAAATGTTTAGTGGTATTTTTTTACCTCACAAAAATGTGAATGGTTTGATAATGACAATGAAATTATACACGCGGTGCGTCAATGGAGAATGATACAGTGCGGTGCGGTAAGACTCTTCTATTGTGAACTTGTGACGTGTGGATATTTGCACGCAAAAACAACCACCGCATCCATTCATCGTGCACATGATTAACGGCACCAAAACAAAAACAGAAAAACAACTGCATTCCACCAACCGTAAAATTCTGAGAGAAAATGCGAGGAGAAGCGGTAAGCTATTTGTCAAAATAAAGCTGAAATAAGCCCAGGTTTGATTATTTCCATTATTCGGGGTTACGCACTGGCGGACTAGCTGCAGCAGCGCGCTATTGTGGCTAGCCAACGAGCAACCCCCTGCTAACGTAATATTTAGCAGGAATTATAGTGTAGGAATTATTTGACATATAGCTGACTGATCACACACTGCACAACAGGAGGGGTCCACAAACATAGACACTCACCTCTGTCTCCCCGGCTTGGTGATGTGTGATCAGCTAACCTCCATGTGTAAAGGAACAGTGTGCCATGTCAGCCCTCTTCAAAGCGCTTTAACTTTGGTCACTGTTTACTTGTCATGGGTCGAGGGCAATGGAATAATGTGCGACAGCTGAGCCTTTACTGTCCCAGTGCAAAGTTGACAGCGCTAGAATAGAACGGAGCGAAACACATTAAAGAACAATAATAAATTGTTTCGCATATGGGGCATGCAGTGTGACCGCAATTGTAGATAAGCAGTCTCCATTTACTAGGCATTAACGTTCCGGGAGAACAGAAGGTGAGCAAGAGCACTAAAATGAACTAAGGATGAGGTCATGGTTCAGAGGGGAGAGAGAGAAAAATCCAAGTTGACGTCACCTTCAGCCAATCCGAGCCTATGGCTCAGGGGTTAGTTGACGTCAGCCTTTTGAGCCATGGATTAAAGGGACACTCTGGTTTTTAAAGGAGACGTGCGGCGCGGCGGGCTGCTGGGAATCACACAGGGATGGTATGGGTCATGCACCTTTGTTGAGACAGGGAAAAGCGATTTGTCCAACCATGATTAAATGTTGCTGGATGGGTGTGCGGAATCCTAGGATATGCGGCAGGTAGCCTAGTGGGTAACGCGTTGGGCCAGTAACCATAAAGTTGCTGGATCGAGTTGACAATGTAAAAATCTGTTTTCTGCCTCTGAACAAGGCAATTAACCCACTGTTCCCCGGTAGACCGTCATTGTAAATAAGAATTTGTTCTTAACAGATTTACCTTGTTAAATAAAGGTAAACAAATATGTATGCCCCCCCTTGGCTATAAGAGCATGGCATTAATTAAATATAAACTCTCTAAATCACAATTTCCAATGTAAAGAATGTTTTATTTCATGACTTTACCATTAATAAAACGAAGACACATTTTATGAGAATGTCAAGAGAGACCAAATTGGATATAGAAAACAACGAGAGAGAGTCAAGACAGGTGCTAACTCAAATATGGAAACAATGCAGGGAATGAAAATAAAGAATAGCCAGTTAATGGTGCACTATGCAGAAATCACGCTGCCATTTCCTGGTTGCTAAAATTCGAATAATTCGCCTAATTTCAGTTTATGTGACAAAATAACTAAGTATAGTGTACATAATCATTGAACCATCTAAATATATTTTCCATAAGCAAAAATATTGTGTACTTAGTTGTTTGAAGCCGGTGTACAAAACTGAAACTAAAAGATGCAAAAACGAAACGTAAGAATGGGAAGCATAGAAATAGTGCACATAGAACAGCTATACAGCTTCTTAGACCTGCTTTCAATGAGAATAACGTATCTATAGCTAACAGTTCTATGTGAATTTGGTCAGGTCGCCCAAAAAAAGATACATATTGCAGCTTTAAACAAAAAGCTACAAAAGGTGAAAAATAAACATTCACCACTACCCAACAGAACAAAAACATATTGTAGTGATCATCACTATATGAACCACATTACAGTTCCCTCCATGTAGGATAATCCTATTGGGTGATATGTAGGGTGTTTGCCAGCGACTCTGGTTCGCTTCCCTGGCCTTTTACAATATATTACATTGTAATTGCACTGTTACTATAGGCCTATTCAAGAAATATAGTAGCAACATCAACACTATACCAAAGTGCATTAGATCCATATAAATATAATCATATTATTGTAGTGGGGGTCAATGCTCATTGTGAGATTTACACGTCTTTTTTTCTCATAAAACGGGACGTTCTTTACGTGTTGTTTTCATTGCACAATATAGCACTGTATTACGTTGTATAGACTGACATCTAGTGGTCATGGTTGTCTACTTCAATTGGCAACTGCTGCAACAGGGATTCTCAAGTCTCAGCCTCTGTGGAGTGTTGCCTCATGGTGCTTTTCCATCTCTTACCCCCACACCAGGGTGTCGCCAGTGATTTATGTTAATGTTAGCTCTAGCTTTATTGTGTTTCCATCAGGAGTGTGACACTAAAGACTTGTGGCAAGCAGAATCAACAACCTCTGCATCATTCAAGACTGTTGCTTTGTGAAGTGCTAAAGTTCACAGTTAGCCATTGTTATGTAAATGCTCGCTGAAAAGTACCCAGGGCCTTGCCTTGGCTCCGGGTCCGCTGGACCCATGGCCCAGTGAGACATGGGTGTCAGGCTACATAGATGGAAACAGAAAAGTCTGAGCATGTTGGGTAAAAGGCTGGGGTAAATCCTCCATGGAAATGTGTCATTACTGAAGTAATACTATGATAAAGAATTCACATAAATGTGTTATTTTAAAAACTTGTTTTAACTTTGCTATTTAGAGTCAGACAAAGAATTCTTAGAGAAATGACAACACAGATTCATGAAAATCGACTTTTATTTGGATGCAAAAACTCACAACTTAAAGCAATACTGTAGTAGCAGAGGAGAGGAGTAGGTTGTTTGCTGGTTGGTTGGAGTCCAGTGAGCAGAACTGGTCGAAAACTGCCTTTACATTTATTTTCAACCAAAAAGACACTTTTACAACATATTTTCATCCCCAAAAATGTATTTGTAACATATTTTCGACCAAAAATATGTATTTTCAGCATCTTTTCAACCAAAAATATGTATTTTCAACATACTTTCAACCAAAAATATGTACTTTCAACATATTTTCAACCAAAGAGACATATATTCCATGTCTATTCAACCGATTTTGCTCACTGGATTGGCTATTTCAATTTGACCTATCTTCTTTTACAATCACGAGAATGAGACCCGGTCAGCACAGAAAACAAGCACTCAAAGTGAAGCTGTTGGATCAATTGCAATAAGTGTTATCAAGAAAGGATTTCACAGTTTAATTTCCAGCTTCTCCAAGTTTCAGCTATTTTCCATCTTCAAAACTCAACATTTTGTCAGTTTCAAATCAGAGGATGAAATACTAGTGCTGACCTCTGGAGATGCCGTTAAAACCAAAACAAGGAGATTGTCTCCTGGTGATGTTCGCTGTAATTGACCAGTTGTATTCAATCAAGATGAAAGTTGTCAGAGATTTCTTACATACAACTCTTAATCATTGTTTTAGCTGCCATACACGTAGCTCATATTATTTCTCATGTTGTTGTAAAGCCCGTCTGCCCAAGAGTCACAGGCCCCAATTCAATCAGTTACACACCAAGACAAACCGCACTGTAGGTCAGAATATTAAGTACAGGAGGTTTTAAAACCACATCTAAACCCTGGCTGCAAGCTGTTCCTCTCATGGACATTGGCATTGAGGAGAAACCACACTCCACACATGTCCTAACTACAGCGTGAACATTTAGAGGGAAACCACAGTGTGATTTTCCTTATGTAATTCAATTGAATATGGGGAATATTTAAGGACTCTGTGAAAACTGAAAACAAGATAAAATCTTGGACACATAAAGCAAAGCATATTAAAGCAAAGCCTAGAGGCATCAAAGTAATACTGTAGACAAAACATAATCAGTGTTTTTTGTTG
>NC_074669.1:7754280-7759280 GCF_029448725.1 Salvelinus fontinalis
TAGTTAGACAGAGACCTACCTATAGGTAGTTAGACAGAGACCTACCTGTAGGTAGTTAGACAGATACCTACATGTAGGTAGTTAGACAGAGACCTACCTGTAGGTAGTTAGACAGAGACCTACATGTAGGTAGTTAGACAGATACCTACCTGTAGGTAGTTAGACAGAGACCTACCTGTAGGTAGTTAGCATTGATGTAGGTCCTGAGGAATTCATCTTCATCTGCTGTCTGGAGGATCACTCTACTGTGTGTGTCTGGAAAACACAGGACCATATCACAGGACCCAGACAACTGCCTGTGTGTGTATGTGTGTGTGTGTCTCTGCTTTCATTTGTGAGGTTCAGAGAGCTATTGGAAATGACTGCTGTTGGGAGTCCACTCACTTGGCAGGATGGTCTTATAGCGGTTCTTCCTCACCAGGCCTGGGTAGTTGTACTCCTTTGGGTCCACAAAGTTCATGGGAGTTTCCTGGCAACAGAACAATGGATGTACAGTAGCTTAGTGATGTGTGGTTGTGACCAGGAAATGGTTTCCCTGGTGCATGATTGTGTGTGCTCGTCTTGGTTTGTGTCTATTGCACACACAGTTTAGACCAGGGTTGCCCAAAGTCGGTGCACGCAGAGGGGGCCCCAGGACTGATTTTGGGAAACTTTGGTTTACACTAGTAGTGAGTGTGTACATCTACCTTAGAGAGTGTGTGATTGTGTAGACCTACCTCTGTCTTAGAGAGAGTGTGTGTGATTGTGAGTGTATATCTCAGCCTAAAGGTGTAATGCATCCTCTATGGAGCTGAGAATGCTAATGCTTTCACTGTGTCAACATCTCATACACTGTTTATAGTAGTCCCTGGGTGTTGAGAGCTCCTTGGTGGGTTTGTGTGTTACTCACATAGAACTCTGCCTGTAGGGCTTGGTCGTCCATAGCACGTGTGTGGAGCTGGGCAGGGCTGAGTGTGTTTGTTCCCTCTTTCAGGTACTCCTTGGCAGTCTGGTCTCTGGGGGAGAGCTGGGCACCGTAGCCATAGGGCTCCGTACAGCCAGGAGAACACATGTCCAGGGTCAGGGACACGTTGGAGCCCCTCCTAACACACACACACACACACACACGCACGCACGCACGCACGCACGCACGCACGCACGCACGCACGCACGCACGCACGCACGCACGCACACACACACACACACACACACACACACACACACACACACACACACACACACACACACACACACACACACACACACACACACACACACACACACATCGGATGGCACAGACGCATACACTGTAATCCCCAAGGCATTTTTTAACTCAAATACTTCTAGTAAATTGCACTCATTATTTCTTAAAATGTTTTTGTGGTACTGACTCAAAACAAAATGAGAAGTCAGATCAACACATTTAAAAAACAAAGTTAGGCAACCCAATATTAGGAAGGTTTTCTTAATGTTTTGTACACTCAGTGTATATCACAAGGCCTTTCTTTGAGGGTCTAGTTATACCCTAACTCACTGGTGTTCAGAATCTTCTGGTTTACAGGCCACATCAAGCCTGCAAATCACATTATGCTTGCAAAGTGATATTTAATTCCTATTGGAATCCAGCCAGAGTTAGGATATCCAAAAAGTAGAATTGTTAATCACCCGCAAGTTAGAGAAGTTTGAATACTGAGACTACCGCAGTGGCACTGTGGTCTAAGGCACTGCATCTCAGTGCAAGAGGCGTCACCACAGTCCCTGATTTGAACCCAGGCTGTTTCACCTCTGTCTGTGATTGGGAGTTCCATAGGGAAGTACACAGTTGGCTGGGGTAGGCTGTCATTGTAAATAAAAATGTATTCTTAAATGACTTGCCTAGTTAAATATTTACATTTTTACAAGGGGTTGATACATTTTAAAGTGGAAATGATCAACTTTACAAGCCTTTTTAAACTCTACATGTTTGCATTTCTTGCTGTTCAGGAGAATCCTCAGCAACAAAAGAGTGATCTGGGTTTGGCGATCCCCTCGAGTTTGTGCAGTAGGGTAGATCTTCGTGGGCTATACTCAGCCTTGTCTCAGGGTAGTACAGTAAGTTGGTGGTTGAGGATATCCCTCTAGTGGTGTGGGGGCTATGCTTTGGCAAAGCGGGTGGGGTTATATCCTGCTTGGTTTGCCCCGTCCGGAGTATCGTCGGACGGGGCCACAGTGTCTCCCGAACCCTCCTGTCTCAGCCTCCAGTATTTATGCTGCAAAAGTTTATGTGTCGGGGGGCTAGGATCAGTCTGTTATGTCTGGAGTACTTATCCTGTCTTATCCGGTGTCCCGTGTGAATTTAAGTCTAATTCTCTCTCTCTACCTCTCCCTCCCCACCAGGAGGACCTGAGCCCTGGGACCATGCCTCAGGACTACCTGGCCTGATGACTCCTTGCTGTCCCCAGTCCACCTGGTTGTGCTGCTGCTCCAGTTTAAACGGATCTGCCTGCGGCTATGGAACCCTGACCTGTTCACCGGACGTGTTACCTTGTCCCGGACCTGCTGTTTTCGACTCTCTCTCTCTACCGCACCTGCTGTCTCTAACTCTGAATGCTTGGCTATGAAAAGCCAGCTGACATTTATTCCTGAGGTGCTGACCTGTTGCACCCTCTACAACCACTGTGATTATTATTATTATTATTTGACCTTGCTGGTCATCTATGAACGCTTGAACATCTTGGCCATGTACTGTTATAATCTCAACCCGGCACAGACAGAAGAGGACTAGCCACCCCTCAGAGCCTGGTTCCTCTCTAGGTTTCTTCCTAGTTTCCTTCTTCCTATGTTCCTGAGTTTTTCCTAGCCACCGTCCTTCTACATCTGTATTCCTTGCTGTTTGGGTTTTAGGCTGGGTTTCTGTATAGCACTTTGTGACATCGGCTGATCTGGCCTGATGGAGGTCATTTTGCAGGGCGCTGGCAGTGCACCTCCTTGCACAAAGGCGGAGGTAGCGGTCCTGCTGCTGGGTTGTTGCCCTCTTACGGCCTCCTCCACGTCTTCTGATGTACTGGCCTGTCTCCTGGTAGCGCCTCCATGCTCTGGACACTACGCTGACAGACACAGCAAACCTTTTTGCCACAGCTCGCATTGATGTGCCATCCTGGATGAGCTGCACTACCTGAGCCACTTGTGTGGGTTGTAGACTCCGTCTCATGCTACCACTAGAGTGAGAGCACCGCCAGCATTCAAAAGTGACCAAAACATCAGCCAGGAAGCATAGGAACTGAGAAGTGGTCTGTGGTCACCACCTGCAGAATCACTCCTTTTTTGGGGGTGTCTTGCTAATTGCCTATAATTTCCACCTTTTGTCTATTCCGTTTGCACAACAGCATGTGAATTGTATTGTCAATCAGTGTTGCTTCCTAAGTGGACAGTTTGATTTCACAGAAGTGTGATTGACTTGGAGTTACATTGTGTTGTTTAAGTGTTCCCTTTAATTTTTTGAGCAGTGTATATTGGAGGGGTGGCTTAGTGGGTGAGTTACTCAAAATGTTCAAGCTAACACAACTCAAATCTGGACCCCCTACAGAGTCACAGTGACAATCAATTTGAGTAATGACTACAAAATCACTTTAAGTAATTGTACTCAGATATATGAAGTGCAACAGGTTTCCTCAAAAGTTCTGAGTCACGACAGCACATTAGGGTTTACAGTGTACAAGAAAAATGTATTGCAATTGTGCACACACAGACCCCCCCCCCTGGAGATCACCTCTCCATCTCCATCCTCCCACTGACCTCTCTTGCAGGCCCACAGGTGTAACAGAGAGGGTGATGATGTCCCCCTCCGTCCTGGTGTCCAGACCCAGGTCAAAGACAGGTGTCTGGGGTTCAGCTTCTAGGTCCATCAGGTCCTCCTGGGCGTCTGTCCACTCTGACAGGGTGAAGGAAGGCTGGCGACTCACTGACTGACGTCTGTCCCCATGGTTAGTCACCACCGTCGTGGACCACCACGCTTCACCGTACCCCAACTTACACACAATGCGGTAGACCTGGAGACACAACATCAAAATGCACATTTCAGAAATGATAAGAGCCGTCTCGAGATCACAGTCGACCTTGTCTTACGAGCAAAATATGTTGAAAATGTACTGCAAACAAGTGAAGAGAGAAGAGAGCAACTGTGCCTGGACTTTGAAATATATCTGTACAAGTCCCCGTTCCGAGACAGGTTACCTGCCTGTGGAGGATAAGTGAAAGGCAGAACCACCTGCCATACCTGCCTCCTCTCTGTCCCACACCCACATGCCAGGACTGAGAGATACAAGAGATCCCCTTACATCTGACATCGTATTACTGAGACTGAGTCTTCCCATCTAGATTGTGTGTAATTGTTTTCTTTCGTGATGCTAGCCATACAGTACCTATGTATTTACGACTGCCATGTGGATATTATAACACTTGAAAAGCCGTTGGAAATACGTATTTGTGGTTTCAAGACATCTGTTAGGTTAAAAAGATTTTAGAAAAAAGATTAGGAGGTGAGATCATGTGAGAGCCGTGCAGTGTTCACCAGGGTGTGAGAGATGCCTACCATGAAGATAATGACAGCCATGCCGATGCCTTCGGTGGCGTGGAGGAGCCAGTAGTTCTTGGTCTTCTCCATCTCCACCAACACGCACACAGACTGTTCAACACACACACACACACACGGAGAGAGAGAAAGTGGAACACATTTTAATTTAACCTTTATTTAACTAGTTTCAAAAATCTAAACAGCAGTATCAACACATCCGTATCAGACAAACAGGCACATGTCCTCAGCCAGACGAAAATGACATCAACACAATAAGCAGCGTGTCACAAGCCAGACTAACATCACAGAGCAATACGTCAAGCAACAGAGGTTGTGCCACCACCTTTGTTACGATTTGAGTGTACAGGCATGTCCAGGTACTCACGTCCACTCCAAACACAGGGTTGAATGATAGGAGGACGCCCAGATAGAAGTCTAAGAGCTGCAAGGCTTTGTAGAAGGCTGGGAA
>NC_074669.1:8064280-8154280 GCF_029448725.1 Salvelinus fontinalis
TTCTGTGAAAATTTAATTTAATCAGAAGCCACTGCCAGATTTCTGGATAGGGCTATGCTCAGATTTCTTGCCTTGGCAAATCAAGCTGTTAAGACACTGATGCCCATTGCAACCACGTACCTATGTGAGAGTGGATTCTCTGCCCTCACTAGCATGAAAACTAAATACAGGCACAGACTGTGTGTGGAAATGATTTAAGACTGAGACTCTCTACAATACAATCCAACATTGCAGAGTTATGCATCTTTTCAAGCACACCCTTCTCATTAACCTGTGTTGAGATATTTACAATTTTCAATGAACAAATAAGATTTCATATGTAAGATTGCTAAATAAAGAGCAAAATTATTGATTATCTGTAAAGGTCGTCATCGTCGTTCTACTCCTCAGACGAGTTGGAGCATGGATCGGACCAACACGCAGAGTGGGTAGTGCTCATGATCATTTATTAAAATGAAACTGAACACTAACACGAAACAAAATAACAAAAATGAGTACAACCGACAACAGTCCCGTGTGGCACGAATACAAACACGGAAACAAACACCCAACAAACACACGTGAAACCCCGGCTGCCTTAGTATGATTCTCAGAGACAACGATTGACAGCTGCCTCTGATTGAGAATCATACCAGGCCGAACACAAAATCCCAACATAGAAAATCACACATAGACAAACCCACCCAACTCACGCCCTGACCAACTAAATAAATACAAGACAAAAGAAAACAGGTCAGGAACGTGACATAACCCCCACCTTAAGGTGCGAACTCCGGGCGCACCAGCATAAACTCTAGGGGAGGGTCTGGTTGGGCGTCTGTCCACGGTGGCGGCTCTGGCGCTGGTCGTGGTCCCCACCCCACCATAGTCAATCCCCTCTTCCGTAGCCTCCTCCAAATTAACCCCACTAGATTAAGGGGCAGCACCGGACTGAGGGGCAGCACCGGACTGAGGGGCGGCACCGGAATGAGGGGCAACACCGGACTGAGGGACGGATCCTAGCTGGCTGGCTCTGGCGGATCCTGGCTGGCTGGCTCTGGCGGATCCTGGCTGGCCGGCTCTGGCGGATCCTGGCTGGACGGCTCTGGCGGATCCTGGCTGGACGGCTCTGGCTGGTCCTTGCTGGGCGGCTCTGGCTGGTCCTGGCTGGACGGCTCTGGCTGGTCCTGGCTGGTCCTGGCTGGACGGCTCTGGCTGGTCCTGGCTGGGCGGCTCTGGCTGGTCCTGGCTGGGCGGCTCTGGCTGCTCATGGCCGGCTGGCGGCTCTGGCTGCTCATGGCCGGCTGGCGGCTCTGGCTGCTCATGGCCGGCTGGCGGCCCTGGCTGGTCCTGGCCGGCCGGCTCTGGCTGGTCCTGGCCGGCCGGCTCTGGCTGGTCCTGGCCGGACGGCTCTGGCTGGTCCTGGCCGGACGGCTCTGGCTTCTCCTGTCTGGCGGAAGGCTCTGGCTGCTCCTGTCTGGCGGAAGGCTCTGGCTGCTCCTGTCTGGCGGAAGGCTCTGGCTGCTCCTGTCTGGCGGAAGGCTCTGGCTGCTCCTGTCTGGCGGAAGGCTCTGGCTGCTCCTGTCTGGCGGAAGGCTCTGGCTGCTCCTGTCTGGCGGAAGGCTCTGGCTGCTCCTGTCTGGCGGAAGGCTCTGGCTGCTCCTGTCTGGCGGAAGGCTCTGGCTGCTCCTGTCTGGCGGAAGGCTCTGGCTGCTCCTGTCTGGCGGACGGCTCTGGCTGCTCCTGTCTGGCGGAAGGCTCTGGCTGCTCCTGTCTGGCGGAAGGCTCTGGCTGCTCCTGTCTGGCGGACGGCTCTGGCTGCTCCTGTCTGGCGGAAGGCTCTGGCTGCTCCTGCCTGGCGGAAGGCTCTGGCTGCTCCTGTCTGGCGGACGGCTCTGGCTGCTCCTGTCTGGCGGACGGCTCTGACGGCTCGGGACAGACGGGCAGCTCTGACGGCTCGGGACAGACGGACATCTCTGACGGCTCGGGACAGACGGACAGCTCTGACGGCTCGGGACAGACGGACAGCTCTGACGGTGCTGTGCAGGCAGGCAGCTCTGACGGTGCTGTGCAGGCAGGCAGCTCTGTCGGTGCTGTGCAGGCAGGCAGCTCTGACGGTGCTGTGCAGGCAGGCAGCTCAGACGGCGCTGGGCAGGCAGACAGTTCAGACAGCGGCTGCGCTGGAGAGGAGGAAGGCTCTGACAGCGCTGGACAGGCGGGAGCAACTGGAGAGAGAAGACGGAGAGACAGCCTGGTGCGGGGGGCTGCCACCGGAGGACTGGTACGTGGAGGTGGCACCGTAAAAACCGGACCGTGAAGGAGGACACGTGCTCTTGAGCACCGAGCCTGCCCAACCTTACCAGGTTGAATGATCCCCGTAGCCCTGCCAGTGCGGCGAGGTGGAAAAACCCGCACTGGGCTATGCAGGCGAACCGGGGACACCATTTGTAAGGCTGGTGCCCTGTACGCCGGCCCGAGGAGACGCACTGGAGGCCAGATGCGTTGGGCCGGCTTCATGACACCCGGCTCGATGCCCAACCTAGCCCGGCCAGTGCGGCAAGGTGGAATAGCCCGCACTGGACTAAGCACGCGTACTGGGGAAACCGTGCGCTTTACCGCATAACACGGTGTCTGACCAGTACGACGCCCTCTCACTCCACGGTAAGCACGGGGAGTTGGCTCAGGTATCCTACCCGGCTTTGCCACACCCCGCGTGTGCCCCCACCCAATACATTTTTGGGTCTGACTCTCGGGCTCCCAACCGCGTCGCTGCGCTGCCTCCTCATACCAGCGCCTCTCTGCCTTCGCTGCCTCCAACTCCGCCTTGGGACGGCGATATTCCCCCGGCTGAGCCCAGGGTCCTTTGCCGTCCAGGATCTCTTCCCAAGTCCATGAGTCCTGTGTCCTCGGTCTCTGCTGCTGTCTGTTCCCACTCTGCTTGATCCTTTTTTGGTGGGTGTTTCTGTAACGGTCGTCATAGTCGTTCTCCTCCTCAGATGAGGAGGAGCATGGATCGGACCAACACGCAGAGTGGGTAGTGCTCATGATCATTTATTAAAACGAAACTGAACACTAACACGAAACAAAATAACAAAAATGAGTACAACCGACAACAGTCCCGTGTGGCACGAATACAAACACCCACCAAACACACGTGAAACCCCGGCTGCCTTAGTATGATTCTCAATCAGGGACAACGATTGACAGCTGCCTCTGATTGAGAATCATACCAGGCCGAACACAAAATCCCAACATAGAAAATCACACATAGACAAACCCACCCAACTCACGCCCTGACCAACTAAATAAATACAAGACTAAAGAAAACAGGTCAGGAACGTGACATTATCATTATATTATTATTTGTGCCCTGGTCCTAAAAGAGCTCTTTGGCACTTCCCACGAGCCGGGTTGTGACAAAAACTCACACTCATTCTTATGTTTAATAAATGTATCGTGTGGCGGGCTTACAATGATGGCAAAAAAACAACATTTGAGAGTGCGCTGACCCTGGTGCTAGAGGGGGTTCGCAGCTGGATGTTGAATGTTTGAAGGGGTACGGGACTATAAAAAGTTTGGGAAGCACTGCATTAGAGGACATGGTATTTCAAATAAGAGTATATACTTACTTTCTCTTTCGGCATCTGGAGGTCTATAAAAAGAAAGGCCTAATGAAATGATGGCTGCCACTTCTAGGATAATTAGTGTCACATCTTGCAACGCTTCCCACACTAACTGAAGAAATGTTTTTGGCTTTTTTGGAGGTATAACGTTCTGTCCAAACTCCTCTTTCCTTCTGGCGATGTCGTCAGCATGCCCTCCTAACCCTAGAGACGAAGGAGGGAAAGGAATTATTAACAACTGTATGGTATTTTGTATTGTCTAGAATTCATATAGTATCAGATACAGATATAGGATCTTAATCTGAGCCATAATAATACTGCAGCAACAGGAAAGGGGAATTATTATGTGAAATATTATTGATGGACCTTTTCGTAGGGACATAAACTTCAGAAGCCTTTTTAAACATCATGCATTGCAGGAAAGATCTGCAACGGGATGATAATCTGTACATGCATCCCAAAATGAATAGAAGAATAGTGTTACTCTCCCCCCTGGTTGAACTCCCATTTCTGAGCAAAGTAATGCAGACCTGTCTGTTTGAACTTTTCATTATGTTCACACACTGAACAGCAGAAACAGAACCTGTCAAGAACGGTTAGAGTTGTTTGTTTTTGGGGGCTTTCTAACCTGAAGCTTTAGACCTTTGTGGTGGCTCTGCATGGGCTGTGTTCATGACTAAACCTGACAAAGGTCGGAGGACCATGAACACTGCCCACGGAATGTTACATCACAAGGGTCTTTAGAACAGGCTAGGCAAATCAATGCCATTCAAAGCCCTCTTCTGCCCTCAAACAACATGCTAGACTCAACAGTATGTTAAATAGCACTGGCATGTGCAAAAAGACCACTCAAAATACTTGCAGTAAGATGTATCTTTTTTTACGTTGTCCATGATGGCAATACTATGCAGATACTGTGCAGATACCATGCAGATACCAACAGTCAGTATGGGATCCTGTTTTATGATGCACCTGCGAGCTGCAATATTCCGATATCTTTGGTAAGATTTTTGTTATTTGCAGACAGAAAGTGTCACACCAAAACCTTTTTGATGGACACGTGTTCTCGCTGCAAAGGGGCTTCATAATGCAACCAGATCTGAGATTGTATTGACTGTACTTTTCTTCACATTTAATCATTGATTTAAAGAAAATGATGACAAAGACATACATTTCCATTAGGTGATTCTGCCTCTGCCCCGCTGATACAGAAAGCAAACTGATCTAATCTCTGAGCCAAATGGACAGGCAAAAGACGTCACACAACAAACTCGGTTTACTCCTCTTATACTGTATTCTCATTAGATTTCATAGAAATCTCTAGTGCTTCTATGACAATAACAAATAAAAGGGACAAGAGACGGCAGCCTTGTCTATTAACATAGAAGTTAACTGCGCCCTGGGTATACCTAAAAAGTAATGGTCAGTGACACCAATGTGGTGTGTGTGTGAAACAAAGACATCTGTAGTTTTTCAATCATGACCTGTCAGATTTAGCAATGCAAAATAATAAGCATTGCTGCTTGTGGGCACAAAACTTCAACCAGCTAGTGAGGAGAGATGGCTGCACAAAACTTCAACCATCTAGTGAGGAGAGATGGTCTGCAACCCTTTGCCTTGATGACAGCTTTGCACACTTGGCATTTCTCAACCAGCTTCATGATGTAGTCACCTGGAATGCATTTCAGTTAACAGGTGTGCCTTTTTCAAAGTTAATTTGTGGAATTTCTTTCCTTCTTAATGCGTTTGAGCCAATCAGTTTTGTGGTGACAAGGTAGGGGGGTATACAGAAGATAGCTCTACTTGGGAAAAGACCAAGTCCATATTATGGCAAGAATAGCTCAGGTAAGCAAAGAGAAACAACACTCCATCATTACTTTAAGACATGAAGGTCAGTCAATACGAAACATTTCAAGAAATTGCAGCCCAAATAAATGCTTCACAGAGTGCAAGTAACAGACACATCTGAACATCAACTGTTCAGAGGAGACCTTCATGGTCGAATTGCTGCAAATAAACCACTACTAAAGGACACCAATAAGAAGAAGAGACTTGATTGGGCCAAGAAACACGAGCAATGGACATTAGAGTCCAAATTTAAGATTTTTGTTTCCAACCGCCGTGTCTTTGTGAGACGTGGTGTGGTTGAACGGATGATCTCTGCATGTGCATTTCCCACCGTAAAACAAGGAGGAGGAGGTGTTATGGTGTGGGGTGTTTTGCTGGTGAAACTATTGCCAGCAGCATACCACCCTGCATACCACTGCTGGCTTGCTTCTGAAGCTAAGCAGGGTTGGTCCTGGTCAGTCCCTGGATGGGAGACCAGATGCTGCTGGAAGTGGTGTTGGAGGGCCAGTAGGAGGCACTCTTTCCTCTGGTCTAAACAAAGATCCCAATACCCCAGGGCAGTGATTGGGGACACTGCTCTGTGTAGGGTGCCATCTTTCGGATGGGACGTTAAAAGGGGGTGTCCTGACTCTCTGAGGTCATTAAAGATCCCATGGCACTTGTCGTAAGAGTAGGGGTGTTAACCCCGGTGTCCTGGCTAAATTCCCAATCTGGCCCTCAACCATCACGGTCACCTCAACCATCACGCTCATTCATCCCCCTCCTCTCCCCTGTAACTATTCCCCAGGTCGTTGCTGCAAATGAGAACGTGTTCTCAGTCAACTTACCTGGTAAAATAACAGATAAATAAAATAAATAGATCTGCGATTTATTTAGAATTCAAGGCACACTTAACCACCATGGCTACCAAAGTATTCTGCAGTGATACACCATCCCATCTGGCTTGGGCTTAGTGGGACTATCATAGTTTTTCAACGGGACATTAACCCAACACACCTCCAGGCTGTGTATGGGCTATTTTACCAAGAAGGAGAGTGATGGAGTGCTGCATCAGATGACCTAGACTCCACAATCACCCAACCTCAACCAAATTGAGATGGTTTGGGATGAGTCGGACTGCATAGTGAAGGAAAAGCAGCCAACAAGCGCTCAGCATATGTGGGAACTCCTTCAAGACTGTTGTAAAAGCATTCCAGGTGGAGCTGGTTGAGAGAATTCAAAGAGTGTGCAAAGCTGTCATCGAGGCAAAATGTGGATATTTGAAGAATCTCAAATATAAAATATATTTTGATTTGTTTAACACTTTTTTGGTTACTACATGATTCCATATGTGTTATTTCATAGTTTTGATGTCTTCACTATTATTCTACAATGTAGAAAATATACAAAAAAAGAAAAACCCTTGAATGAGTAGGTGTTCTAAAACTTTTGACCGGTAGTGTAGAAACGCGGAATTTTCACATATGTTGAAAAATCTCCAGGGGTGGTGCTGGAGATAATGAATATGAAAATGAAACATTTAGAAATTTCCCTTTAACCTTTCTAATGGTACCCTTTTTATGTCGCAACTCCAGAAATGTGACCCTAGTAGCCTATCAATTAACTTTGTTTCTGGAAAATGAATGCTCAGTTTCTGTTGCATGTGGCACTGTTGTAGCGCATACCACTAGCAACATTTTAGCCACAGACTGTTATGTGCTAGCTGTCTAGTCATTTTATAAATGTGCAATGAGCATATAATATACACATTTATATAAAGAATTGGCAACTCGTTCTCATTCTGCGAAAAAAAGCATTGTCTTATGTGTACAGGTAGGCCCCTTGATTTCAACATGTGAACAAAGTGGACAGGCTAGCATGCCGTTCTAACAGTTGGAGATGGACAGGAGGGTGTGTTCATAACAGGTCAACTGTTCAAACTTGTTAGCCAGAAAATAGATCCAAGTTGGCTAGACTTAAAATATAAATATTCATCTGGTTACTCACTACAATGTGGGTTTGTACTTGAAAGGTTGTTGATGAGACCTGTGTTCATTTTCTATAATGCTTGTTACAAGAAGTTGGTCATTTTTAGTGGGGATGTGCATTGTGCATGGTTCTGGTTTTTATTTTGACAAAAAGGCCATTTTCATAGACAAACTTGAAAGCCAGATCAGTGATTATTGCAAAATAGCTGGTTAAACTATTTTGATAAAATAGTTACATTTTTAGTGGGTCCTATGGTGGTGGAAGGCTTATATTAAGCCTAGGTATAATATTACAAGCCCTGAATTCATTAGATTATTGCTGACTGTTTGAAATGCAGTGCCTTGAGGTTTAATTGTATTTTGAGAAAAGAAAAACAAGATCATGAATCATCCATGGGATTGAAAAAAAAAACTGAGATATGATTTTTACGCCATATCACCCTACTTTGAACTAATACCATGAGGCATGACCTATCTTGAATTCCCCCTGGAGAGCTGATGACTCTATCGTTATCACTGCAGTATGGGTCAAATGGCTGCTTGTGTGGCTCCAGGCAGCCTGCATCGAGAGCAGCCTAGGCCTTCTCTGACCTCAGTTGAGTTAGTATGCTTATTCCTTCAATGCAATTTTGCTTCTTCTGACACTTAAAGGTTAGAATCCAACTCAGGGGAAAAGCACCTGCGGTTATGCTTCAACCTATCACTGAATAATGCTAGACATACAGGCTTTGAGCTGCCACATCATAAAAAAATGAACAAAAAGGAGGAATAAAAATGTTACACAAGCATGAGAGATTAGTCCTGAACCAAGCAATCAACTGCCATGCTCGGGCGTTTAAGGTGAGGGGGATTACACAAGGTAAATCAATCTGCGCCCACAGGTCGCCACTGAGTTATATTGCAGTGGTGCAGCAGTGTATCTTTACGTGTCAGTCAAATGGATTTTCCTATGTAGTCAAGCTGCTTGTGACATTTTAATGCTCTATGTATGTCAATCATGTCTCAGTTGGTGGGTCAGAAATGGTGCGTGATGACAAAATGCTAAAGTTGTTTATTGAGTGTGCATGAGAAGGCCATTGTGAATGAATAAATAATGCCTGGCAAATGTCAAAGAACAGAATGTGACACTGCATGGAAAGCCCTGTCCTCATGGAACACCAAGGAACTTTGGCTCCAAACAGCAGTTAACACTCACCTATACCTATTAAAACCAAAAAATATATTTTAAGTGAGATGTAGGCATTGGTGTGAAGCCAAAACAGAAAGAAAATTCACATGAGGACCACAATGCCAACTCCACCCATGCTCTACCAAGGTTTTCCAGTACACAGATTTGTACTACTACAGTAGCCCATGTTGGTCTATTGTACTTCAAACAATGTGTATGCAGGTTGATTAGGATTCAAACCCTCACAAACAGCCTAATTCATACTCTTAGAAGAGGTGATCCCACAATAATGTGATTTGTACCGCATACAAGTTAAAGTATTGGATTCTTTACACACTACACTAATTCTATTCCACTACCCGTTCAAACTTTTTTTAATTATATGAAAGTAAGTTTGCTTTTATACTTACAAGACCATCATGCTTGATTGAGCGAGCTGTTTTGACTGTATTTCATTCACCATTATTTTAGCAAAACATGTATTTGAGAAAAAAATATTTCATAACATCTTTATTTGGTCAGTATGTGCCCAACATAACAACAGGTGGTGGTGTGTTGGACACATTTACTCATGCAGTGCCTTCAGAAAGTATTTGTGCTGCCATCCTGTTGCAACTCAAGGGCAGAATAGTATTCATACCCTTTGACTTATTCCACATTATGTTGCGTTACAGCCTGAATTCAAAATTGATAAAATTATACTTTATCACCCATCTACAGTGCCTTGCAAAAGTATTCATCCCCCTTTTTTCCTATTTTGTTGCATTACAACCTGTAATTTCAATAGATTTGTATTTGTATTTCATGTAATGGACATACACAACATATTCCAAATTGTTGAAGTGAAATGAAAAAAACAACTTGTTTCAAAAAATTCAAAAAAATTGAAAAGTGGTGCGTGCATATGTATTCACCTCCTTTGCTATGAAGCCCCTAAATAAGATCTGGTGCAACCAATTACCTTCAGAAGTCACATAATTACTTAAATAAAGTCCACCTGTGTACAATCTAAGTGTCACATGATCTGTCACATGATCTCAGTATATATACACCTGTTCTGAAAGGCCCCAGAGTCTGGAACACCACTAAGCAAGGGGCACCACCAAGCAAGCGGCACCATGAAGACCAAGGAGCTCTACAAACAGTTCAGGGACAGAGTTGTGGAGAAGTACAGATCAGGGTTGGGTTATAAAAAAATATCAGAAACTTTGAACATCCCACGGAGCACCATTAAATCCATTATTAAAAATGGAAAGAATATGGCATCACAACAAACCTGTCAAGAGAGGGCCGCGCACCAAAACTCACAGACCAGGCATGGAGGGCATTAATCACAGGCAACAAAGAGAACAAAGATAACCCTGAAGGAGCTGAAAAGCTGCACAGTGGAGATTGGAGATTGGAGTATCTGTCCATAGGTCCACTTTAAGCTGTACACTCCACATAGCTGGGATTTAAGGAAGAGTGGCCAGAAAAAATCCATTGCTTGAAGAAAAAAAGAAGCGTGTTTGGTGTACGCCAAAAGGCATGTGGGAGACTCCTCAAACATATGGAAGAAGGTACTCTGGTCAGTTGAGACTAAAATTGAGCTTTTTGGCCATCAAGGAAAACTCTTTGTCTGGTGCAAACCCAACACCTCTCATCACCCGAAGAACACCAGGGACTGGGAAACTGGTCAGAATTGAAGGAATGATGGATGGCGTTAAATACAGGGAAATTCTTGAGGGAAACCTGTTTCAGCCTTCCAGAGATTTGAGACTGGGACGGAGGTTCACCTTCCAGCAGGACAATGACCCTAAGCATACTGTTAAAGCAACACAAGTGGTTTAAGGGGAAACATTTAAATGACTTGGAATGGCCTAGTCAAAGCCCAGAACTCAATTCAATTGAGAATCTGTCGTATGACTTAAAGATTGCTGTACACTAGCGGAACCCATCCAACGTGAAGGCGCTGAAGCAGTTTTGCCTTGAAGAATGGGCAAAAATCCCAGTGGCTAGATGTGCCAAGCTTATAGAGACATACCCCAAGAGACTTGCAGCTGTAATCGCTGCAAAAGGTTGCTATACAAAGTATTGACTTTGGGGGGGTGAATAGTTATGCACGCTCAAGTTTTCAGTTTTTTTTTGTCTTATTTCTTATTTGTTTCACAATAAACAATATTTAGCATCTTCAAAGATGTGTAAATCAAATGATTCCACCCCCCAAAAAAACATTTTAATTCCAGGTTGTAAAGGCAACAAAATAGGAAAATTGCCAAGGGAGGTAAATACTTTCGCAAGCCACTGTACATAATAGCCCATAATGAAAACGTGAAAACATGCATTAGACATTTTTGCAAATGTATTGAAAATGAAATACAGAAATATCTCAGGCACAGCTCATCACCCGTCTAACACCATCCCTACCATGAAGCATGGTGGTGGCCGCATCATGCTATGGGGATCCTTAAACAGCGGCAGGGACTGGTAAGGATAGAAGGAACAATTAATGGAGCCAAATACAGGCAAATCCTTGCTGTTCACCGCCGCTCCCCATCTATCTTAACATACTGTAGCTTGAGAAAATCTGCAAATCCAGATGTACAAAGCTGATACAGACATGGGTGGAGTAGGCATTTCTTTTTTTAAAAGGGCATTATACAACATTTCTACATGCAAAGGCAGATTTCTTGGGGGGAACCAAAATTCTGTCATTGCCAGTGCTTTTGTAACTTTAATTTTGCCTCTGCCAAAAAGTCTGTCCCTTAATGTCACAGGTGGTGTCCTTGGATAACTGCAAGGGTTGCTGGTTTAAAACCTGGTCTGCTGGCTGTTGCCCTCTAATAGCTCAAATCAGTTTTGAACTAACTATAAAAATATGTGTAGAATTTACCATGGATAGTCAAAAGTAATTGTCTGCAGTTTTCAGAAGGTGAATAGCTCAGTTGATTGCGAGATTCTTACATTGTAAAATATGACTAAATTCCCATTTAAAGTTTTTAAGTCAGTGCTTTTTGAAGGTTGTATAACTCAGCCATAGAAACTACAGTTTATTTCTAGCTTAAAGCACGGCAGAGTTATGCATTTTATACATCCTATAATCCGAGTTTGGTGCCCCTAGCACGATGCACCACTGGAATAGAGTTAGCCAGAGTTAGCCTGCTTGTAGTCCTAAAACCCGGAAATTAGTTACCTATGGTTTGTTCAGCCATCCCTATGTGAAAAATGAATGGGGAAAGAATAGGGTTTTGGGATAAACCACAGAAATAAGGTCTGATTTTAACATGTTTTGTTCATTGAGATAATATCAGTCAGTAAACATGACACCTTTATAAGTTATGAAGCATTCATGTGCTTTATGTGCTTTTTTTATAGCATAAATGCTTCAACATTTACAAAACGTTACGTTAGCTGGTGAAGATTATCTCATAGAACAAAACATATAAGATCTTCTAAGCCTGCGTTTACCACAGACCTTATTTTTGGCGTTTATCCAAAAACCCTACAAAATTCCATTCATTTCCCCATTGACTTTGTCCAACGAACCATGGCAGAATTTGTGCCTACAAAAAGGGCAAGTCCAGCATCCAGATCGAAGCTGTAAATACAATCAAGACGATCAAATGGCAGAGTTGTTAGTTTGACAATGTTGGTCATCTCACATTTGGATTAAAATGCCAAGACAGGAGAAGGAGTATACTGGAATTTAATCTGAATGTTCGGAACTGGCAAGCATGCATTTGCACAACCACACTGTTTACATGTGCATTTTCTTTCTCAGCTACAGTTTGAGTTGCGTCCTGTCTCAGTGAAATATGGCTAGCTCTTACTGTAGCTTGGACTATGGAGTAGCTAGGTTGTATTGCAAAAGCCCATTGCATGCATTGTAAGGCAGCTTCGTGCAAAGTTTGGTGTTGGTTTTGAACTGATGTACTGTTCCTAGCTAGCAAGCCAGGTAGATATGTTTTGTGGAAAAATGTAGGACTGGCATTTGGATCTGAGCTAGGTATTGTTACCTAGCTTTTGTGTCAATGTCAGCTGTTGTTGTCTAGCTAGCTAGCTAATGGATTAAATTATTTGTGTAAAAAACTTCCATAAAAAAATATAGCTAGCTACCCTTCTTTGCCTGTTCATTGGCTAGCTAGCTTTCAGCTGACTGGTGTTAACTAACTTGGCTATAGAGGCTAGCTGCTGGACTTTGGACAAGCAAGCTAACGTTAGCTTATGTTAGCCAGGTAATATTAGCTAGCTAGCTAATAATTGATTAACCACCATATAGCTAGCTATCTTCAGCAGCCTAGGTTTTTTGTCAGCCATTTCTTATGATGTTGCAACAGCAGCTGTGTTTTTGCCGAGCAACTGAGTTACTGAACCCGGTATTGGAACTTTGGGCTTCGCTTGAAAAAGATGTTAGCATTGTCAGAAATACTACAAAAAGGTAGCACAGCGTTGGGTCTAAATGGACAGAAATTAGCATGTTAGAGCGAAAAAATTATACATTTAAAAAAATTATTACACCTACAAACTCAGTCAATCCAAAAATGTTTAAGTCCATTGGTCACTTTATGGATGCATTAGTCTCGTTTTAATCCGATGTCTAGAATTTGAGGTGGTGCTAATGACCCTGTTAAAATTCTGGTATGTGGCTCCCGGTAACGGCCGGATGGCTCATGACGAGAGGCAGGGAGTGTGTTGTTTTGCGAATTTTCATTAATATTGGTGTCATATTGGCTTAGATGTGATGGTAGGGAGATTTTAATTTAACATTGAGCTTCAACCAATGCCATATTAATAGCAGGTGCAGCTATTGCTCTCATAATAATAGCAGGTGTGCAGGTCAAGTGTACAGTCGTGGCCAAAAGTTTTGAGAATGACACAAATATACATTTTCACAAAGTTTGCTGCTTCAGTGTCTTTAGATATTTTTGTCAGATGTTACTATGGTATACTGAAGTATAATTACAAGCATTTCACAAGTGTCAAAGGCTTTTATTTACAATTACATGAAGTTGATGCAAAGAGTCAATATTTGCTGTGTTGACCCGTCTTTTTCAAGACCTCTGCAATCCTCCCTGGCATGCTGTCAATTAACTTCTGGGCCACATCCTTACTGAAGGCAGCCCATTCTTGCATAATCAATGCTTGGAGTTTGTCAGAATTTGTGGGTTTTTGTTTGTCCACCCACCTCTTGAGGATTGACCACAAGTTCTCAATGGGATTAAGATCTGGGGAGTTTCCTGTCTATGGACCCAAAATATCGATGTTTTGTTCCCCGAGCCACTTAGTTACCACTTTTGCCTTATGGCAAGGTGCTCCATCATGCTGGAAAGGCATTGTTCGTCACCAAACTGTTCCTGGATGGTTTGGAGAAGTTGCTCTCGGAGGATGTGTTGGTACCGTTCTTTATTCATGGCTGTGTTCTTAGGCAAAGCTATGAGTCCACTCCCTTGGCTGAGAAGCAACCCCACAGATGAATGGTCTCAGGATGCTTTACTGTTGGCATGGCACAGGACTGGTGGTAGCGCTCACCTTGTCTTCTCCGGACAAGCTTTTTTCCGGATGCCCCAAACAATCGGAAAGGGGATTCATCAGAGAAAATGACTTTACCCCAGTCCTCAGCAGTCCAATCCCTGTACATTTTGCAGAATATCAGTCTGTCCCTGATGTTTTTCCTGGAGAGAAGTGGCTTCTTTGCTGCCCTTCTTGACACCAGGCCATCCTCCAAAAGTCTTCGCCTCACTGTGCGTGCAGATGCACTCACACCTGCCTGCTGCAATTCCTGAGCAAGCTCTGTACTGGTGGTGCACCGATCCCAGAGCTGAATCAACTTAAGGAGACGGTCCTGGCGCTTGCTGGACTTTCTTGGGCGCCCTGAAGCCTTCTTCACAACAATTGAACAGCTCTCCTTGATGATCCGATAAATGGTTGATTTAGGTGCAATCTTACTAGCAGCAATTACCTTGCCTGTGAAGCCCTTTTTGTGCAAGGCAATGATGACAGCACATGTTTCCTTGCAGGTAACCATGGATGACAGAGGAAGAACAATGACTCCAAACACCACCCTCCTTTTGAAGCTTCCAGTCTGTTATTCGAACTCAATCAGCACGACAGAGTGATCTCCAACCTTGTCCTCGTCAACCCTCACACTTGTGTTAACGAGAGAATCACTGACATGATGTCAGCTGGTCCTTTTGTGGCAGGGCTGAAATGCAGTGGAAATGTTTTTGGGGGATTCAGTTCATTTGCATGGCAAAGAGGGACTTTGAAATTAATTGTAATTCATCTGATCACTCTTCATAACATTCTGGAGTATATGCAAATTGCCATCATACAAACTGAGGCAGCAGACTTTGTGAAAATTAATATTTGTGTCATTCTCAAAACTTTTGGCCACGACGACTGTACACTGTATTTCAGCTCCCTTTTGATTCTTAAAAACATAATTAACATACCCAACACATTATGGGATAGGGAGGTGATAGTATAAGAAATTGAAGCTGATTAAAATACAAACACTTTAGAGTTAAACTCTTTTTTCTTTTGTCATCATACATGCAAATATCAGCATACAGTGGCTGTACCTCTGTATGTATACAAACCCAAGAGTGAGTCACATTTCTCCTGGTCCACAGGCCACTGTCAAGGTCAACAAATCTGGCAAAACTTTGTCTGGAAATATATATGAAGGTAATTTGCTAAGCTAATGTTGAGGGAAGAAGGGGTCATAGGGTGAATCCTGTTAAAGAAAGGGCATGGCTTGGGTTTAATGATCATTCAGACCCTAATGTTCTGTAAACAATAAAGTAAGGGTCTCCTGAGTGGCGCAGCGGTCTAAGACATGCAGTTTTAGAGGCGTCACTACAGACACAGGTTCGATCCCGGGCTGTATCACAACCGGCAGTGATCGGGAGAACCATCGGTTGTTGCAAAATTGATGTTTATCACATGAATTTGCAGGGGGGAAAAAGTGTATTATAAAAAATGATAATACAATCTTAAGCAGGGATGTGTGAGGGAGCATTGAACATTTTTTCTGTTATCCGGAATCACATTCTAAATAGAATTCCCTTAGAGTTCAACAAAGGTCATCAAAGTGTTTACACAGAAGCACAACAGGGAAGAAGTAGTCTAGGTGTGTCACAACGTGGCCTCTGTATTCTGTGTGCAGATAGGAGCACAGTAGAGCATCAGCACAAGTATATCAAACTGGAAAAGGTGTATGGCTAATGTGTCAGCCAAACAATATTTAACATCACATCAATCCATCCACATATGGATTTGAAGCTGTTTTCTGTTCCTACAAAATGTGTCTTTCCCAACAGCCTTCAACTGTGAAAAAACATCTATGAATAAGCCAATATACACTACCGTTCAAAAGTTTGGGGTCACTTAGAAATGTCCTTGTTTTTGAAAGAAAAGCACATTTTTGGTCCATTTTAAAATAACATCAAATTGATCAGAAATACAGTGTAGACATTGTTAATGTTGTAAATGACTATTGTAGCTGGAAATGGCAGATTTTTTATGGAATATCTACATAGCCATACATAGGCCTATTATCAGCAACCATCACTCCTGTGTTCCAATGGCATGTTGTGTTAGCTAATCCAAGTTAATCATTTTAAAGGCTATTTGATCATTAGAAAACCATTTTGCAATTATGTTAGCACAGCTGAAAACTGTTGTTCTGATTAAAGAAGCAATACAACTGGCCTTCTTTAGACTAAATGAGTATCTGGAACATCAGCATTTGTGGGTTCGATTACAGGTTCAAAATGGCCAGAAACAAAGAACTTTCTTCTGAAACTCGTCAGTCTATTCTTGTTCTGAGAAATGAAGTCTATTCCATGCCAGAAATTGCCAAGAAACTGAAGATCTCATACAACGCTGTGTACTACTCCCTTCACAGAACAGAGCAAACTGGCTCTAACCAGAATAGAAAGAGGAGTGGGAGGCCCCGGTGCACAACTGAGCAAGAGGACAAGTACATTAGAGTGTCTAGTTTGAGAAACAAACGCCTCACAAGTCCTCAACTGGCAGCTTCATTAAATAGTACCCGCTAAACACCAGTCTCAACGTCAACAGTAAAGCGGTGACCCCGGGATGCTAGGTAGAGTTGCAAAGAAAAAGCCATATCTCAGACTGGCCAATAAAAAGAAAAGATTAAGATAGGCAAAAAAACACAGACACTGTACAGAGGAAGATTGGAAAAAAGTGTTATGGACAGACAAATCTAAGTTTGAGGTGTTCAGATCACAAAGAAGAACATTTGTGAGACGCAGAAAAAAATGTAAAGATGCTGGAGGAGTGCTTGACGCCATCTGTCAAGCATGGTGGAGGCAATGTGATGGTCTGGGGGTGCTTTGGTGGTGGTAAAGTGGGAGATATGTAGAGGGTAAAAGGGATCTTGAAGAAGGAAAGCTATCACTCCATTTTGCAACGCCATGCCATACCCTGTGGATGACGCTTAATTGGAGCCAATTTCCTCCTACAACAGGACAATCACCCAAAGTACAGCTCCAAACTATGCAATAACTATTTAGGGAAGACGCAGTCAGTTGGTATTCTGTCTATAATGGAGTTGCCAGCACAGTCACAGGATCTCAACCCTATTGAGCTGTTGTGGGAGCAGCTTGACGGTATGGTACGTAAGAAGTGCCCATCAAGCCAATCCAACTTTTGGGAGGTGCTTCAGGAAGCATGGGGTGAAATCTCTTCAGATTACCTCAACAAATTGACATCTAGAATGCCAAAGGTCTGCAAGGCTGTAATTGCTGCAAATTGAGGATTCTTATACGAAAGCAAAGTTTGAAGGACACATTTATTATTTCAATTAAAAATCATTATTTATAACATTCTCAACTTCTTGACTATATTTCCTATTCATTTTGCAACTAATTTCATGTATGTTTTTATGGAAAACAAGGACATTTCTAAGTGACCCCAAACTTTTGAACGGTAGTGTATATTGCTAGTAAATGTGTAACAATGCATATTTAAATGCTTTATGAATTATACTGTATATTTGTGTATTAGTTGTAATACTTTGAAATGCTTATAAATGTTTACAAATGAGTCAATTAATATTACGCAGGCCACACTATTCATAATAGTTTTTCACTTAATTCTCTATTTCGAAGTCCAGTCATTCCTACCTCTCCTTGATACCAACACAAGACAAGTCCAGTATGTCAATGAGTCTTACATATCCAATCCACATGAACACACTTTGACATCTGTCCCCTGAAGCAGCCAGACTGTGTGAAAGTGTGAGTTATCCCCAAGTGTAGAGAAGTGACAGCCGGGCCCTGCAGAGTGCCTTCCACTCAAAGCCCACATCCTAGCCCACATCAGTTCCCCTCAATACAATCAACTCAACAAGACATTGTGCTAAAAGGCATGCATATCTTGAGATTGGTGTAGCAGGAGTAACTCATGACAACTCCATTGGAATCAATGCAGTATCTATAATCATTCTACGTTGCTGTTGTAGATGCTAGAATTGTTATTGTATTTCAAAATGTAACCATGACCTTTTATTATTGGTCAGGTTGAAGTCAATTTAATTTCAGCAATCAGATGAATTAGAATTCAACTCATTCATTAAATGCATCCATTACTAAAATTAGGGTTTTTCTTAAATTACAATTCACTGCATTGAAGTTAAGCCTAGCCCTGATGAGCAATGGGAGTATTGGTGTATCAGGAGCCAGACCTGAAAACAGAACAAAAAGACACAAAGCAAGGATGGTCAGCAGCATATTTACCATCAATAGGTGATGTTTTCAGTCTGGTACAGAGTCCTTGGACATCTCCATAACATTCTTGGATTCTAGTTATTCCCTCAGGTCCCCTGAGTTCCATGAGGGAGCGCAGCTCCTTGAGCGAGCAGTTGAAATCGCCAACATCATGGTTGGCCTGTGCATGTCTACCACGCTTCGACTCACGGAACGAATTGCTGGCCATGTCTCCTCTATACCTCAAGTGGTGGAGAGAAGCTTTCCCAAAATAAGCAAGTCAAATCTTCAGAGGCAAAATCCGGTATTTTCCATAAACTGCTGTTATTTCTCAGGGATGTACGTTGCTTGACTCCATAGAGCGTGACTTGGATAAGAAGAAAGACATTTTCATTTGATTCTTGTAAGCCCACTCTCTCATCTTGGCTGTTGGTGTTGGCTGAAGTCCTCACAAGGCTACATCTGAAAAATATTTGAAAAAAAACATTGAGTAAAAGGTTTTCCCTTTTTTGTCATAGGTCTTTCATTTTGACAAACTGGATACTGCATATGGTGAAATGTTGTTCTTTTGCCACATTAATGAAGAATAACATTGAACCTCACACCAATTATCTACGCTGATACTCCTGTTGATATTGTCTAACTGTCTGCCAGGGTTGGGGTAGATTCCATTTTCAATTCAGGAAGTACACTGAAATTCTAATTCTCTGCAATGCTTTCCAATGAGGAATAATTACAATTAGGCTTACTTTCTAAATTGTAATCCAAACTGCTATCTGCTACTACTTCATAACTTGGGTAGCAAACACAAAGCTAACAGCAACAGATGGAATAGTGAACATCTGCCTTAAAGTAAATATTTGGAGATCATAGGCAACGTTTACGCCAAGATTCTGCACAGCCTCTGTGTGCAAAACTATTTGAGGTAGAATTCACCCATAATTCAACAAAGACATTACCATTGTTTTCTAAATGTTACATTGTTAACCAATGTATCTTTGTATTCCAGGTCAATGGTGTAAACTGCAATACAATCAAATCACCAGAGTTATCATTCTCCTGAAATGATGAGGAAATTATTATTGTCTCTAACTGTTATAGCTCTAGACATCCCATCTCAGTCAATCAATTAATCGTTTTTGACTCAGTGAATTTGAAGTGAGAGTTCTGTTAGGGGCGAGCCCACCTGAAACTCAGACCCACTGGCTAGTACACAAGGTGACAGATGGCTTTAACATGAGGCCCAGGGAACTGGGAAGGGAATATCTGCCAAGTCCATTTAAGACATGAAAGACTAAAATTAGTTCAGCTACATAACAAATGTTGGCCCTAGAATGATTAGCTTTAGGCAAAGTGTACTTCACTTGAAAAATCCCATGAAATTAGGAGAGAAACTGTAGAAAAAAATTGAACTCATTCTAAGGTCAAAGGACAAATAGATGTTGAAGACCTATATGCTCATCCTTACTGACATATCTAGGCCTAGTAGGGCTAATAATAACACATAAGGTGCAACTAATTACAAACACGGTGGGTGTGCCTTGCGGTGAAAATTGTGAAGCCTGAAGACATCGATCCATGGAGTCGATTCAGAGGTCGAGAAAGTCTTGGATTCTAATTAGGGCTGAACAGACAGTGTCTGTGATGGAGGGAGACAAGATTATCAGGCCTCAACTCAAACACCAGAAAGTATGAGCAGGTAAAAATCACCATAGCAATATATGACTCTTAATTCTACCCCATGGAGCAATAAAAAGTAGAACCCCATCAAGCACAGCTAACCAGTGACCCTGGACAATACCTTACAGTGGTAGCAGACACCAGCAGAACCAACTGGAGCATTATTAAAGGGACATGACACACATTTCTGTACAACATTTCATATTGACACTAACTATTGATTTTAGACATTGTTTCTACATTAACCAATATTGGAGTTTGTACTTACTAGAAATCCCCCTTTTCTTATCGTCATAGCAACAGGAGGTATATGCTGGTAATACCACCAGTCCGGTTATGGAAGGCAGTGTCTTTCACAGAACTCCAGAAACACCTCCATTATCCCCAAAGGAAAATCTACCGGCACTTCTCAGGTTATCCAGATAATTAACCTTCTCGGAGATATGTACAAATTGCAGATTTGCCTTCGAAAATTATGGTTTGACCTTCAGCGCGCAGACTGTCTACCGACACAGGCTTCATTCGAGGAAAAAAGGCTCGCTCAATGATTATCTCAGGAAAGCCTCTTGCTTAATCTAATTAGACAATCTGTGGCATTGGTGCGCTCAGCAGCCACTGTTTGCTGTTCCTGAGAGAGCCACTAACACTGTGAAGGGGAGACACACTGTGGAAAAGTGAAGACAGTGTTTTTACCACTGTAAAGTCAGCTCTACTTTGCCTGTGGTGCATTACATCTGCCAAATTGCAGCTTGGGGCACAGTTGTTGCCCTAAAGGAAGATTTAAATTTGATGAATTTATTATAATCACAACCAGGGCATGTACCATGTTTTGCTGGGACTACGGGGGTGATTAATACATTAAATATCCACAGGTTAAACACAAGGGTAGAACTTTTAGATATTATAATGTTTAAAGGAATGATAATGGGTATTTCTGCTTCTACTGAAATTATAATTCAGTTGTTGAGGTTTAGCTCACTAGTAAGGCATGGCATCACTTTGTACTCTTCCTTGAGTGAATTCTTGTCATATTGGTTGTTGATCATTGCTGGAGAACCATTTTTAGGTCTTGCCATAGATTTTCAAGTAGATTTAAGTCAAACCGGTAACTCGGCAACTCAGGAACATTCTCTGTCTTCTTGGTAAGCAACGCCAGTGTAGATTTGGCCTTCAGGTTTAGATTATTGTCCTGCTGAAAGGTGAATTGCTCTCCCAGTTTCTGGTGGAAAGCAGACTGAACCAGGTTTTCCTCTAGGATTTTGCCTGTGCTTAGCTCCATTCGGATTATTTTTTATCCTGAAAAACTCCCCAGTCCTTATTGATTACAAGCATACCCATAACATGATGAAGCCACCACTATGCTTGAAAATATGGAAAGTGGTACTCAGTAATATGTTTAATAGGATTTACCCCAAACATAATAATTTTTCCAGGTAGACTGAACTTCCTACTCAGCCTGGACAGTTGCTATTGGTCGCTATTTACCTGTCTTTTGACGGATCCACTATCGTCTGGACGTGATCTGCCCAGCCGAACAGCTACATAAAATACCCTCCATTCTGGCGTCGGTTTGCTCTTAAACTAGCTTTACTGGCGACCAGGCCTAGAAAACCTGGGAAAATATGTGTACCGTCATAATAGAACACAATTTTCCACCATCGTGGTAGGGTGGCTGATGCTACTTCCGGATGTTGTGTACAACTTTCAGCCTATCTTTCATCTTTACCCGTCATGTGAAAACGTGGCATGAATATGAATAAGAATATTTCTATAAAAATGACTCACAGGATACAGAGCGTCGACCTGAGATATATTTTGTATATATTCTGCTCTTTAATGACAGGACCTTAATATCGGTTGGGACTTTCTCCAGGATCTCCGTCTATGTACATGCGCCTAAATAATTTTCTGTCTGAATTCACACACTGCCACCAGAAAGCGAAAGCATGCATCATTACAGTAGCCATGCATGGATTTAGTTGCATTTCAACAGAACAAAACTAGCACATGAACCTGATGATGAGTGGGCATGCGTTTCTCTTACATCCATAACACTTTTGTCCTGTGAATCTCAGTGACTATGGAAACTATTTAAAGACCTTGTAAAGGGAAACTAGACCTTGGTAAGGGAAGCATTAACAAACAATGACTCTCTCATCAATTATATTTGTCTTAATGCTAAACGGAGGCTGGAGAAACAAACGTGTCTGTGCGTGCGTGCATGCAATGTGCGTGGTGTGCATTCACAATGTTGCTCACAGTGTGTGTGTGGGAGGGATGTGTTTGTGTTTTTTTTCATAGTGTGTCTCTGTGTGTGTGTGTGTGTGCAAAGTGTGTGTGTGGGGGATGTGTTTGTGTTTTTATTCATAGTGTGTCTCTGTGTGTGTGTGGGAGGGATGTGTTTGTGTTTTATTCATAGTGTGTCTCTGTGTGTGTGTGGGAGGGATGTGTTTGTGTTTTATTCATAGTGTGTCTCTGTGTGTGTGTGTGCAAAGTGTGTGTGTGGGAGGGATGTGTTTGTGTTTTTATTCATAGTGTGTCTCTGTGTGTGTGGGGGGGGATGTGTTTGTGTTTTATTCATAGTGTGCCTCTGTGTGTGTGGGGGGGATGTGTTTGTGTTTTTATTCATAGTGTGTCTCTGTGTGTGTGTGGGAGGGATGTGTTTGTGTTTTATTCATAGTGTGTCTCTGTGTGTGTGGGAGGGATGTGTTTGTGTTTTATTCATAGTGTGTCTCTGTGTGTGTGGGGGGGATGTGTTTGTGTTTTTATTCATAGTGTGTCTCTGTGTGTGTGTGGGAGGGATGTGTTTGTGTTTTATTCATAGTGTGTCTCTGTGTGTGTGTGTGTGTGTGTGTGTGTGTGTGTGTGTGTGCTCTTGGTTTGATAGAGATCACTGTCAGCGAGACCCCACTGGGCACAGATCTCAGTTCAACGTTTAGTTTTAATTTACATTTGGTTGAGGTGTCAACTAACGTGAATTCAACATAAAATCAACAAAACATTTCACCATGTCTTTGGATTTAGTTTAAAAGTTGTGTGACAAAAAAACACAAAATGTATGACTGTTTTCAAATCCAATCAGGGGCTCAACTTTCACTGGAGACAGAGGGGGACATGTCCCCCAAAGGTTTTCTATAAGTCATTTTGAATGTAGCATTCACGAGCATACAATTGGTCCCCAAAAATGTCATTAATTTGGACAGCTTTCCCTCTACAATGAGGCCACCAATACTATAACAACATACACTCTGAAACCTATTAGAAATCATTGTGCCGCAGTCTGGTCTAGTGGCAGTGGCAACCACTTAAGCTCACACATCACCCCTTTGGACGGGGTTATCTCTACAGCCTTTTTGGTCCGTGTGCCCCTGTTTATGCATTTCTCTTCTGTACTTTATGACTTCACTACTAGAAATACAACAATTCCCTGGATGATACTTCATCACATGGAAATGTTTTGATATTACATTACGTAGAATAAACATTGAGTTAAATGGAAACTGTGTTTCGTATCATGGAAACCAGTGGGTAGTTAGTGTAAATTAATCCAGGGTTACCTCTCATTTGGAAGACTTTTGATGATGTCCTGGCTCACCAAGCACAATAATCAGGAAAAACTTCTTAGGCACAATACAGAAATGTTGTGGGGGTGGTCTTTCTTGCTGTTGCTAAAAATACTGAGATTTCTGCGCATGTGGGATCCACTAGCCTACCTCCTTTCAGATGCTGCTCAGTGCTCAGTCACTCCGTGACTCCGCTGCCGCTTGTACACAAAACCGTTCAAAAACTTTTAGTTCTTTGTGGGTTGTAACAATAAGCTATTGCAAACATAAGCACGACACAAACAGATTGTCTAGCAATTTCATGTTCTTTTTTCAGGAGCGGAGTTACATGCAGCTACTTAGGCAAGAAACAATGCCTTCAGAAAGCATTAATACCCCTTGACTTATTACATTATTATGACTTATTTGATGTGTTACAGCCTGAATGCAAAATGTATTTAAATCAATAGTTTCTTACCCATCTACACACAACACCCCATAATGACAAAGTGAAAACATGTTTCTTGAAATTTAAATACAGAAATATCTCATTAACATAAGTATTCACACCCCTGAGTCAATACTTTGTAGAAGCACCTTTGGCAGTGATTACAGCTGTGAATCTTTCTGGGTCAAACTTAAGAGGTTTTCACACCTGGATTGTACAATATTTGTCCATTATTCTTTTCAAAATTCTTGTCATATTGGTTGTTGATCATTGCTGGAGAACCATTTTTAGGTCTTGCCATAGATTTTGAAGTAGATTTAAGTCAAACCGGTAACTCGGCAACTCAGGAACATTCTCTGTCTTCTTGGTAAGCAACTCCAGTGTATATTTGGCCTTCAGGTTTAGATTATTGTCCTGCTGAAAGGTGAATTGCTCTCCCAGTTTCTGGTGGAAAGCAGACTGAACCAGGTTTTCCTCTAGGATTTTGCCTGTGCTTAGCTCCATTCGGATTATTTTTTATCCTGAAAAACTCCCCAGTCCTTATTGATTACAAGCATACCCATAACATGATGAAGCCACCACTATGCTTGAAAATGTGGAGAGTGGTATTCAGTAATATGTTTTATAGGATTTACCCCAAACATAACAATTTTTATTCCGCACAAAAAGCGAATTGCTTTGCCACATTTTTTGCAGTATTACTTTAGGTAGCATGTTTTGGAATATGTGTAATCTGTACAGGCTTCCTTATTTTCACTCTGTCAATTAGGTTAGTATTGTGGAGTAACTACAATATTGTTTATCCATCTTCAGTTTTCTCCTATCACAGCCATTAAACTCTGTAACTGTTTCAAAGTCATCATTGGTCTCATGGCGAAATCCCCAAGCTGCTTCCTTCCTATCTGGCAACTGAGTTAGGAAGGTCGCCTGTGTCTTTATAGTGACTGGGTGTATTGATACACCATCCAAAGTGTAATTAATGGATATTCAGTGTCTGCTTTTTTATTTTGACCCATCTACCAGTAGGTGCCCTTTTTTGCGAGGCACTGAAAAACCTCCCTGGTCTTTGTGGTTGAATTTTTGTTTGAAATCCACTGCTCGACTGAGGGATATTAAAGATAATTGTGTGGGGTACAGAGCTGAAATAGTAATAAAAAAAGCAACTTATTATGTGACTTGTTAAGCAAATGTTTACTACTGAACTTATTTAGGCTTGCCATAACAAAGGGGTTGAATACTGATTGACTCAAGACATTTCAGCTTTTAAATTTTTCATTAAACTGAACATAAATATAAAATGCAACATGTGTTGGTCCCATGTTTCATGAGCTGAAATAAAAGATCCCAGAAATGTTCCAGTTGTACAAAAAGCTTCTTTCTCTCAAATGTTGAGCACAAATTAGTTTACTTCCCTGTTAGTGAACATTTCTCCTTTGCCAAAATAATCCATCCACCTGACAGGTGTGTCATATCAGGAAGCTGATTAAACAGCATGATCATTACACAGGTGAACCAATAAAAGGCCACTCTAAAATGTGCAGTTTTGACACACACAATGCCACGGATGTCTCAAGTTTGGAGGAGTGGGCAGTTGGCATGCTGACTGCAGGAATGTCCACCAGAGCTGTTGCCGTAGAATTGAATGTTAATTTCTCTACCATGAGCCGCCTCCAATGTCATTTTAGAGAATGTGGCAGTACGTCCAATCGGCCTCACAACCGCAGACCACAGGTAACCACGACAGTCCTGGACCTCCACATCTTCATCTGCGGGATCGTCTAAGACCAGCCACCCAGACAGCTGATGAAACTGTGGGTTTGCACAACCGGAGAATTTCTGCACAAACTGTCAAAAACTGTCAGGGAAGCTCATCTGCGTGCTTGTCATCCTCACCAGGGTCTTGACCTGACTGCAGTTCAGCATCGTGACCAACTTCTGTGGGCAAATGCTCACCTTCGATGGCCACTGGCACGCTGGAGAAGTGTGCTCTTCACAAATTAATCCCAGTTTCAACTGTACGGGGCCGATGGCAGACACTGTATGGCAATGTGTGTAGGCGAGCCATTTGCAGATGTCAATGTTGTCAACAGACTGCCCCATGTTGGCGGTGGGGTTATGGTATGTGGAGGCATAAGCTACGAGCAACGAACCCAATTGCATTTTATCAATGGCAATTTGAATGCACAGAGATACCGTTACGAGATCCTGAGGACCGTTGTCATACTATTCATCTGCCGCCATCACCTCATGTTTCAGCATGATAATGCATGGCCCCATGTCGCAAGGATCTGTAGACTATTCCTGGAAGCTGAAAATGTTCTAGTTCTTCCATGGACTGCATACACAACAGACATGTCACTCAGTGAGCCTGTTTGGGATGCTCTGGATCGACAACAGTGTTACAGTTCCCGCCAATATCCAGCAACTTTGCACAGCCATTGAAGAGGAGTGGGACAACATTCCACAGGACACAAACAACAGCCTGATCAACTCTAGGAGAAGGAGATGTGCCGCGCTGCATGAGGCAAATGGTGTTCACACCAGATACTGACTGGTTTTCTGATCCACGCGCCTACCTTTTTTTAAGGGCTCAGTGACCAACAAATGCATATCTGTATTCCCAGTCATGTGAAATCCACAGATGAGGGCCTGATGAATTCATTTCAATTGACGGATTTCCTTGTATGAACTGTAACTCAGTAAAATCTTTGAAATTGTTGCATGTTGTGTTTATATTTTTGAGGTGGCAGGTAGCTTAGTGGTTAGAGCATTGGACTAGTAACTGAAAGGTTGCAAGATCGAATCCCAGAGCTGACATGGTAAAAATCTGTTGCTCTGCCCCTGAACAAGGCAGTTAACCCACTGTTCCTAGGCCGTCATTGAAAATAAGAATTTGTTTTTAATTGACCTGCCTAGTTAAATACAGGTAAAATAAATACAACAAATAATATTTTTGTTCAGTGTTATTTGTAAACATTTTGAAAAACATAATTCCATGTTGACATTATGGGGTATTGTGTGTAAGCCAGTGACAAAAAAATCTATTGTATCCATTTTACATTCAGGCTGTAACAGAAGAAAATGTGGAAAAATTCAGGGTGTGTGAATACTTTCTGAAGGCACTGTATATGCAACCTACACAGCATATCAAACAAGCAAAACACAGACAGATAAGTCAATAGCGATTTAATGTTATTTTCTCATCATTATTGCAAACATTGGCTAAAAAGGAGGCAGACTGCTTGCTATATGGCAACCTAACTATAAAGATTATATCATTACACAAAATGCTAATTGTTTTGCACCAATGCAATGTGTAGACTGCAACATGCTACGGCAAAATCCCTTACAACAAATAGAGAAGGTTGTAGCCTTCATATATATGTTTGGAAGGTTCATGCATATCACAGCTGTTCTGAGATATGAGGCAGAGACATGGGCTACATTATCATATTGATCAAATTGGTTGAGGGTTCAGAAGAGGTTGAGCAAAGAGAGAAACGTGAATGTGTGTGTAAAATACGACATGCTCAGAACGTGATTCAGATCCTTAGATTTTGAGAAAGAAGTTTCCAGAGGGGCGGGACGGGGTCAAAAACTCCATATTCTTAGCGTCGGACAATATTATGGCATTGACAATGGCTACATACAGTTAGCCCTGACATCGGCTTTGACTGAATAAAAGCCATCCGGCATGAGCTTCAATGCCACTCAGCTATACAGGAGAGATTGATTTGCCAGGGTGAAAAAGATTAGATTTAAAATGATGTAAAATTCACTGGAAGCACTAGTAATGTAAAGCGGTGTGGATACTTTCTGAAGGCACTGCTAATTCCCGACTAGCCAGACACCCAAATACTTGTATACAGAATTGTGTGTAGACCCACTGTATGGCAACGTTTTAAACCATGTCATATTTGTTCCAGTATTAAGATGCTTAATCTTAATATGGTGGCACACATTAACCTTTCACCTTGTAAATGCATACTTAGAGAATGTCTTAATAACATTTCCGTGTTGCTACGACACTGTGTGTGTGTGTGTGTGTGTGTGTGTGTGTGTGTGTGTGTGTGTGTGTGTGTGTGTGTGTGTGTGTGTGTGTGTGTGTGTGTGTGTGTGTGTGTGTGTGTGTGTGTGTGTGTATGTGTGTGTGTGTGTGACAGAGCAAATGATAAATTAAGGATAAATAAACCACTGGTATAGCTTTAAAAATGAAATTCTAAATCCAAAAAGCAGTCACATCTGGTCATGCAAATAATCCTATTTTCACTAACATGTTTTGTTGTTGTAATCCTAACAAAATGAACTGCGAATCTAATGAGCTCCAATAAAGCCCCCTAGAGCCCACAAATGATTGTTCATATTGATTTGATATGATATATGTTTATATTTAGTCAAGGTGGAGTCACTTACAGGTGAGTCACAGATATGGCCGTCGGCGGGGCAGGACTCGTGTGCAGAGGTGAAGAGAAGCAGCCTTGTCAGAAACAACCCAGAAGAGCCCTGACAATCTGTCCATCAACGGTCACAAACAGGAATGGAGCCCCGTCTGCTTCCTAGCTGCATCCTTTGCCAGCCCCCTGTCGCACGACGACAGCACGCGAGCGGCACTTAACTCCAATTGCTCCGTCTCAGGGACGGTAGAGAGCACGACCTCGCTGAAACAGGATTAGCTATAAATAGGCACGCATATCCATCCAGGGGCTGCTGCGTGGCAGTGGCTCAGCCTTTGCCTGTGAGGTATACTATGCTCTGGGACTGTGGCACTAGGGCGCTAATGCTTGTGGAGCAAACCACTAAACCTGTGTCCCCTCACCCAACCCAACCCCACCCTACTCCACCCACTAGTCATTCGGTTAGCTATTGCCCCAAGGACCTTAGCGAGCAGTGAGGACGACGTGTTGATTCCATACCCTACCCCCACCACTTTCCCATCCCTTTGTTCTAGAGTCCCGCCTCTCATCAACCCCAATTAAGAGATCAAGTATCCCCTGGTCAAGGCCCCAAATCACCTCACTACTGCTGTGACGCAAGGTGACGTAAACCAAGATATATTGTACACGCATACACACGCCCTCACGTGCACGGATGCCCACATTAGGAGGAGGATTAAAGTACACTGTGCCTAAACACACAGCCAGATTATAGATGCACACATACACACATACACAGCAGGATTATACACACACACACACACTGCAGCTAGACAGCAGGATTAGAGGCACACATGAGAGAGAGACAGAGCAAGAGAGAGAGACAGAAAGACAGAGAGAGAGAGAGAGAGAGAGAGAGAGAGAGAGAGAGACAGAGAGACAGAGAGACAGAGAGAGACAGAGAGACAGAGAGACAGAGACAGAGAGAGAGAGAGAAGGATTAGAATACAATTTAGAGTCTAGACCTTGTTGCCTCTCTGCAGAATGTGCAGACCTGATACTGAATGTAGGGTAGCAGAGAAAGATATCATATGATACCCTCCCTGCCAATGGCCCTGTTTGAAAGCTACCCCTAACATGAAATTTGGCCAGTTCCACCGCAAAGAGGGATGAAAACTGAAAAGCAGGGATCAGGCTACGTTTCCCTATCACGTCAGCTTCTTTCTGAGTGGATTGTTTGTTGCTTGGGTCTAGCAGGCATTTTTCAAGATCCTTTTTGCAAAGGTGTCTCTTTAGCTTAGTCATCTATTTCAGTTGTTAAGCATGCTACATGCACGTGGCCTACTGGCCAATGAGGCCTTTTGTTTGGGAGAGAGTAGGTCTATGTCCATGAACCATGGTCATGTGTAGGCAAGAAAGCTTTTTCAGGGGGCAGAGATACAGAATTTAATCTAGCACCTTGCCAATCAACCAAGCATTGTCTGTTTATCAAATGTGGAGCTTGTGAAAGCCTAAAGCTGTTATTAGCCTAAAACTAAGGATTGTGTAAATTATTAGCAACTACCAGTCTTTGGTGTATCTTTAAGTTAAAAGCTAAAGTAAAGTAAATTGACATGCATTCCCCAGAAACACTACCACAAATGCACGCACACGCACACACACACACACACACACACACACACACACACACACACACACACACACACACACACACACACACACACAATAACCTCACTAATCTTTTTCTCAATGGCTTAAAGCTGCTTCAGAAGCTTAATAATTAAAGAGGAAAACACCATCCGTGCTTTTAGGGACATATGCACACAGATTAGCACTATGGGCAACACTGGGCAACACACATATCATGGCTGCAACGATGGCATCGAATTAATTCACACCTTACCCACTTCACCTGTCTGTTAATCAAAGGACCCAGTAATGTTTGCAGTCCAGTTTTGTAGTCCAGGCACTGAGGAGAGGGTATGAAAGGCAGTGGAAACTCCTCATTAACATTTCAGAAGTGAGAACCATTCAGTGAAAGCCAATGTTCCATCAGGTGACAGGAGAACAGCATCACGTTTCTGACATTAATTGTTTGAACTGTGCTGTACAAAGTGACACAATTTGGAGCTAAATTATTAAATTAATGAAGTTAGAGCAAAGATCAAAGGTCAAATGGATGAGATGGTTTGTCACCAGGTTTGGGGTGTTCAATTTCACTATAATTCTGTCCATCCAACATATTTATTGAAATTCACTGCGTAAGGAGCTAATGGACAATTTCCCAATCCATTTCAGCCAAGGTAAGCGGAAAAATCCTGTGACTTTGTATTTTGAGAGGAACATGCCTTTAACGCCTGTCTTTAAAAGGGATGTTCCACCCATAATTTAACCTAACATGATTTTTGCCAAAAGGTTCTTGCTGCTTCTGCTTACATATGGTGCATTCGGAAAGTAATCAGACAGCTTGACTTTTTCCACATTTTGTTACGTTACAGACTTATTATAAAATGTATTAAATACAATTTTTCCTCATCAATCTACACATGATACCCCATAATGACAAAGCGAAAACAGTTTTTTAGAAATGTTTGCAAATTTATTCAAAATAAAAAACTAAAATACTTTATTTACCTAAGTATGCAGACTCTTTGCTATGACACTCGAAATTGAGCACACGTGCGTCATGTTTCCATTGATGATCCTTGAGATGTTTCTACAACTTGATTGGAGTCCAATCAAGTGTGGTAAATTCAAATGATTTGGAAAGGCACACACCTGTCTATATAAGGGCTTGTCATGCTAAACAGTGTCCCCCTGCTAAAAAGTGTCCCCCTCCAGCGTCACAATGACATTCGATGAGTACTACTGTAGCCTCTGTTGCTAGAATTTACAGGATTACGTAATAAACTAAAAAAAGTCCATTGCTATGCTGGTTGCTTGGCTCTATTTTACCTTATAGCGGTCACGAAGGAAGCAGGACAAGGGTAGTTCTATGGTGGTAAGTTGGATGGTAAGTTGGTGTTTGAAGATATCCCTCTAGTGGTGTGGGGGCTGTGCCTTGGCAAAGTGGGTGGGGTTATATCCTTCCTGTTTGGCCCTGTCCGGGGGTATCATCGGATGGGGCCACAGTGTCTCCTGACCCCTCCTGTCTCAGCCTCTAGTATTTATGCTGCATTAGTTTATGTGTCGGGGGGCTAGGGTCAGTTTGTTATATCTGGAGTACTTCTCCTGTCTTATCCGGTGTCCTGTGTGAATTTAAGTATGCTCTCTCTAATTCTCTCTTTCTTTCTCTCTCTCGGAGGACCTGAGCCCTAGGACCATGCCTCAGGACGACCTGACATGATGACTCCTTGCTGTCACAAGTCCACCTGGCCGTGCTGCTGTTCCAGTTTCAACTGTTCTGCCTGCGGCTATGGAACCCTGACCTGTTCACCGGACGTGCTACCTGTCCCAGACCTGCTGTTTTCAACTCTCTAGAGACCGCAGGAGCGGTAGAGATACTCTTAATGATCGGCTATGAAAAGCCAACTGACATTTACTCCTGAGGAGCTGCATCCTCGACAACTACTGTGATTATTATTATTTGAAAATGCTGGTCATTTATGAACATTTGAACATCTTGGCCATGTTCTGTTATAATCTCCACCCGGCACAGCCAGAAGAGGACTGGCCACCCCTCATAGCCTGGTTCCTCTCTAGGTTTCTTCCTAGGTTTTGGCCTTTCTAGCGAGTTTTTCCTAGCCACCGTGCTTCCACACCTGCATTGCTTGCTGTTTGGGGTTTTAGGCTGGGTTTCTGTACAGCACTTTGAGATATCAGCTGATGTACGAAGGGCTATATAAAAATAAAAAAAAGCGCTCGCAAATTCCATGCAAAATTACTACCTCAAATTTGCTCTCTTAGGACAGTGGTTTTGACAGTGACCACCTGCTGATTCAGAGGACCTAAAACTCTGGAAAGAGAACACTCTTTCTTTTCCATATATTTGTCTTTATATAAGAACATGTTGTTAAATAGGAAGAAATAATTTAAGATGTTTTTAGATTGACGTTGCTAGCTACTGTTACTGTACTTATTTACCTCAGCCTGCCTAGTCAGCTAGCCAGCCAGTTATATTTAGCTAAGGTTAGCTAGCTAGCTAGCTAGCTAGCTACTGTAACTGTTATTGTAGCTTTTTGTTTGTATGTAGCTTGCACTTCATTGGCATCCCTCGGAGAGATTTTATTTTATTTTCTAATCAGGCTCGACAAGAGGCGCAACATTCAGAGAAATTCAGTGTAACATTAAGCAGTTAACTTCTATTAGATAACTGGACGGATTTAGCTATGTACAACCGTTTTCTATCTAGCTAGTTGGTCAACTATATGTTGCTAGCTATATATATAGTTCATTGGAGGCTGCTGAGGGGAGGATGGCTCATAATGTCTGAAGCTAAGCGGGGTTGGTCCTGGTCGGTCCCTGGATGGGAGACCAGATGCTGCTGGAAGTGGTGTTGGAGGGCCAGTAGGAGGCACTCTTTCCTCTGGTCTAAAAAATATCCCAATGCCCCAGGGCAGTGATTGGGGACACTGCCCTGTGTAGGGTGCCGTCTTTCGGATGGGACGTTAAACGGGTGTCCTGACTCTGAGGTCATTAAAGATCCCATGGCACTTATCGTAAGAGTAGGGGTGTTTACCCCGGTGTCCTGGCTAAATTCCCAATCTGGCCCTCAAACCATCATGGTCACCTAATAATCCCCAGTTTACAATTGGCTCATTCATCCCCCTCCTCTCCCCTGTAACTACTCCCCAGGTCGTTGCTGCAAATGAGAACGTGTTCTCAGTCAACTTACCTGGTAAAATAACGGTAAAATAAAATAAAAAAATAAAAAAAATGGAGTAAATGGAATGGTATCAAATAACAAGAGAGTGGAAGACAGAGAGAGAGAGATAGAGAGAGAAAGACAGAAGTGCAAATGTACTTAGACTTGAGAATTTCAACAACTCTTCTCTTCCAACTTGTTAGGCAAGCATATGTACCTACAGGGAAAGGATGGCCAGCTACACAGGAGGGTGATTTTTACTAAGGGGGAGAAGGAGGCCGTGCTGACCGAGATGCATGCTGGCCATTACGGAGTGAAGCGCATGATTGTCAAAATCAACCTATGCTTCTTCTGATGGGGAAATGTCAAGGAGGTGGACATCTGGGCAATTGAAATAACCCTTTGTTTATCAATCACATTCTATTGTATCCGAAATTATTATGATTTCAATGAATGTCACATCAGAGAGCACACAATGTTTAAATGTGTCACTTTGTGCCAAAAGGTCAGTACCCTGTCTAGCCTGCAAGATGTTTGAGAAGGCAAAGACTGTGGCGCCGGAGTTGAGGCCCATCAAAGTTGTTTCACCAAGGCACATGATCGGTAAGTGTCCCAATTCAAATTTTGCCCTGATAAGTTGTGCTTTATTTGACCACAGCAGAGTTCAATATTATAGAATGTGTGTGTGTGTGTGTGTGTCAGTATCCTTACAAATATGAAAATCTGCCTAATGTGTGAGACAGATACGGATAAGAATAAAGTAATCTACTTTCGAACACTACAAATGTTAGGGGTGGACCTCATCGGATCCTTCACGAAATACAGAAATGGCAACAGCTGGTGTCTGATCCGACCGATCACTTTACCAAGTGGGTGGAGGCAATACCCATTAAGGTCAGTAAATGAAGACAATATGTTTAACTCTGAATTCCCTTCTGTAACCCATTAAAAAGGGTGCTTGGAACCAAAAATAGATTTTCATTTTATATGATACCCATCAAGGACAAGACTGGCAAGACCACCTCCAAGGCGATGATGGACATCTTCAACACCCACGGTTCTCCTGAGATCATCATGAATGACGAGGTCATGAACGCTGGAACAAGGCACACACCTGTCTATATAAGGCCCCACAGTTAATAGTGCATGTCAGCGCAAAAACCAAGCCATGCCGTAGAGCTCCGAGACAGGATTGTGTCGAGGCACAGATCTGGGACAGCGTGCCAAAAAATGTCTGCAGCATTGAAGGTCCCCAAGAACAAAGTGGAACCAACAAGACTCTTATTAGAGCTGTCTGCCCAGCCAAACTGAGCAATCGGGGTAGAAGGTCCTTGGTGAGGGAGTGGACCAAGTACCCGATGGTCACTCTGACAGAGCTTCAGAGTTCCTATGTGCAGATGGGAGAACCTTCCAGAAGGACAACCATCTCTGCAGCACTCCACCAATCAGGCATTTATGGTAGAGTGGCCAGACGGAAGCCACTCCTCAGTAAAAGGCTCATGACAGCCAGCTTGGAGTTTGCCAAAAGGCACCTAAAGAACGCAGACCATGATCTGAAAAAAAAAAAGATTGAACTCTTTGGCCTGAATGCCAAGAGTCACATCTGGAGGAAACTTGGCAACATCCCTATGGTGAAGCATGGTGGTGGCAGCATCATGCTGTGGGGATGTTTTTCAGAGGCAGGATCGAAGGAAAGCTGAAGGGAGAGATCCTTGACGAAAGCACTCCAGAGCGCTCAGGACCTCAGACTGGGGCGAATGTTCACCTTCCAACAAGACAACAACCCTAAGCATACAGCCAAGACAACACAGGAGTGGCTTCGGGACAAGTCTCTAAATGTGTGCCCCAGACACAGTCCGGACTTGAACCCGATCGAACATCTCTGGAGAGACCTGAAAATAGCTGTGCAGTGACGCTCCCCATCCAACCTGACAGAGATTGAAAGAATCTGCAAAGAAGAATGGGAGAAACTCCCCAAATACAGATGTGCCAAGCTTGTAGTGTCATACCCAAAAAGACTTGAGGCTGTAATCGCTATCAAAGGTGCTTCAACAAAGTACTGAGTAAAGGGTCTGAATACTTATGTAAATGTAATATTTCAGTTCTTTAAGTTTGCAAAACATTTCTGAAAACCTGTTTTTGCTTTGTCATTATGGGGTATTGTGTGTAGATTGATTAGGGGGAAAAAACGATTTGATACATTTTAGAGTAAGGCTGTAATGTAACAACATGTGGAAAAAGTCAAGGGGTCTGAATACTTTCCGAATGCACTGTAGTACACAGTAGGCTACTTTAGAAGAAATGACTGTGCATCCAAATGTTCTACTGTTTTTTATGAAAAATATATCAATGTCATTTACTTTTATTCATCCTTTTTTCAAAAAGAATGAAATACGATTTGCAGTGTTGGAGGAAAGCAAATACGTTCAACTCACAAGATGCTGGCAAGTATAATGTGATACTGCCAACTTGTGGTCATTGTGGAACACAACACCTGTAATGTTTTCTCAAAACGTGTTTAGGTTTTTTGCAAGAGCTCTAGGCCAGAATTTACATTATAATGGAATACATTCGAGGCTCTGAATATATCCTAGAAGAAAAAAGTAACATGGATGAACAATGAAGAGAGATGTACATATGAACTTTACCAGTGTGGTAGATTGTTTTACTACTTTTTAAACCAAGTATACTAAGTACACTACTTCTATTGCGCGATAGTGCACACAAGGGCACATTTTTGGAGAAGTTTGGCGAAGCGGTGGCTGTGTCCTTTGAAGCCCTAAAAACACCTCACTTTCAGCTTCACCCCACACTTTGACACATTTGGTGGAGAATGCAGGCCCAACACTACAGGACATGAGAACAAAAACACTTATGGAGGTTCCGCCATTAGACTGGTCAAGTGCCCTAAAAGAGTCATTAAGGGGGTTCTCCTTACCTGATGATGACTAGTAATTCCATGGCATATGTGGTGAGAACTTCACAACAGGGAAGCAACAGGGAGCCACCGATGTGCTGCCTGCAGCAGAGACTAGGCAGTTTAACTTTTCATTCATCTTGTGACCTTTTCATTGTATTCGGGTACTTTTATTTTCCATGTTTGAGATGTTGTAATATAAATAATATATACAATTTGAATGTTTTTTTTTAAGTACATGCTTCTCAGTATTATATAGGTACACTACCAGTCAAACAGGTGTGCCTTCTTAAATGTTAATTTGTGGAATTCTTTCCTTCTTAATACGTTTGAGACAATCAGTTGTGTTGTGACAAGGTAGGGGGGTATACAGAAGATATTTAGTAAAAGACCAAGTCCATATTATGGCAAGAACAGCTCAAATAAGTAAAGAGAAATGACAGTCCATAATTACTTTAAGACATGAAGGTCAATCAATACGGAAAATTTAAAGAACTTTGAAAGTTTCTTCAAGTGTAGTCGCAAAAACCATCAAGCGCTATGATGAAACTGGCTCTCACGAGGACCGCCACAAGACTGGAAGAACCAGAGTTACCTCTGCTGCAGAGGATAAGTTCATTAGATTTACCAGCATCATAAATTGCAGCCCAAATAAATGCTTCAGAGTTCAAGTAACTGACACATCTCAACATCAACTGTTCAGAGGAGACTGTGTGAATCAGGTGGTCGAATTGCTGGTCGAATTGCTGGTCGAATTTCTGCAAAGAAACCACTACTAAAGGACACCAATAATAAGAAGAGACTTGCTTGGGCCAAGAAACACGAGCAATGAACATTAGACCGGTGGAAATCTGTCCTTTGGTCTGTAGTCCAAATTGGAGATTTTTGGTTCCAACTGCCGTGTCTTTGTGAGACGCGGTGTGGGTGAACGGATGATCTCCGCATGTGTATTTCCCACCGTAAAGCATGGAGGAGGAGGTGTTATGGTGTGGGGTGTTTTGCTGGTGACACTGTCTGTGATTTATTTAGAATTCAAGGCACACTTAACCGGCATGGCTACCACCCCATCTGGTTTGGGCTTAGTGGGACTATCATTTGTTTTTCAACAGGACAATGACCCAACACTCCAGGCTGTGTATGGGCTATTTTACCAAGAAGGAGAGTGATGGGGTGCTGCATCAGATGACCTGGCCTCCACAATCCCCCGATCTCAACCAAATTGAGATTTTTTGGGATGAGTTGGAAAAGCAGCCATCAAGTGCTCAGCATATGTGGGAACTCCTTCAACACTGTTGGAAAAGCATTCCAGGTGAAGCTGGTTGAGAGAATGCCAAGAGTGTGCAAAGCTGTCATCAAGGCAAAGGGTGGCTATTTGAAGAATCTCAAATATATTTGGATTTGTTTAACACTTTTTGGTTACTACATGATTCCATATGTGTTATTTCATAGTGTTGATGTCTTCACTATTATTCTACAATGTAGAAAATAAAGAAAAACCCTTGAATGAGTAGGTGTCCTAAAACTTTTGATAGGTAGTGTACATAACACAGTATATCATAGTGGTGTCCTCCTATAGCCTTTTTCAGACTACACCATACCCCCAGTGAGCTTCACCATACTCCCATTGACCCTTCATATCAACGTAGCCTTCCTGCAGAAGCCCTCTTCCTCCTGAGCAAAATACCCATGACACCCAACAGACAGGAGATCACCCACTGGGTGTGAGCATATGAGACCCTAAAATGCACCCATTGGCCTTACACCATTGGAAATGAAAACATGATATGCTCTATCACTCAATGTTAATGGCAAAACTATTCTATCATGTCAATAGATCACAACTTTTTTTGGTGAAACTTTCAGTGAGTCTCTCTATAGGCCATACCTATAACACCCTGCCTACGTACGTTCATTTATAACTGTGTCACGTTTTAATTTTAGGATATTTCTTTGTGTAGCTAGTTCCTGTTGAAAAGAAACTCTGTACTGTGAAAACATTAATTGGCGGCCCCTTTAAGAGTTTAGTCGCTGACATTGACGAAATTTCCTGGTAGCTTGAACGCCTCACTCACTGTAAGGCAACAACATACATTTTAAACAGCGTATTGTTGTCGAATGAGTTCATAAAACTCGTAGAACGCAGCGGGACGTCATCGCACCCCCACCCTTTTTTTGTGTGGACCTCTTACATTGTTTGCCATAAGATAATTTTATTTATGGAGTTCAATGTAAATACTTGGGCGTGAGCGGGGCGGACCAACGGAGGGTTTCTTTGAAACAAGGTGGCAGGTGGGAAAAGGCGACCTACGGAGTAACGACAGCGTTAATGAAACTTTGTTACCGATTTCGTTATGGGTAAGAAACTTTCTGACAGCTTCTGATTTATTCAACCCGATAGTTCTAAGTGCAACAGGCATAGTCATGTTCGTGCAATTAATTTAGGTTAATTGCACGACGTTGGTTTAACTTGATATCACGCGCTCATTCTGCACTCATAGGCTACTCTAGATACAGAACATGTCAACTGCATTTTACGTTTTTTATACAATTATAATATACATATGTTGTTTCTTATCAATATGTAGTATTGCCTCTTGTGTTAGCCATCAGTACGACTAAAACTGGATAATTTTGTGTCAGCTTTACAATAGTTATACAATGTAACAATGTTCTTCATGATTATCTGGTGAGGTGCAACATTGTTATCGTGAAATGATAGCCTACACGTGTTGTATAAAACCTCACCCAAACGTCTTGCACCGGAACATTCAGATTCTGAGGTGGGCAGGGCATCCTGGGATATCCCAGCTGTCAATAATCCTACCACCCTCCATTAATACCATAACACAGTCCATAATACTGTAATCTTATATTAACCCCCTCGTGTCTATACACAATAACAGAAAATAAATAGGGAATTCCATGGCATTACTGAACTGCCCAAACAATTGGAGTGATGGGCTTTCACTAGGGTTGTATTCAATACGTCTTGCAATGGAAACCATTTACAAGAGTTGTGCGGTATCCAGATGATTTTCATACTGTTCCTGTACCATACTGGGGTATTTGGTATTACCAGCAGTGCACACAAGGGGCGCTATATCTTTCTAAATGTATTATATGATTTTGAAATATATGCTAAAAAAGTAATAGCAAATTCCCATAGCGGATGCTAGGTAAACGCTAACAAGCACACAAACTAAATGCAAGAACTGCCAATCCAGCTCAAAGTTATACAACCATCTCAAAAGGCTACTCGCACTTGATGCAGGAGAAGATAGATTTTCTCCACTGTAACCAAGAAGCTTGATCTTGCAAGCTAGCCACCTACAGCTAGCAAGTTAGCAAACCAAATACATCGCTGGAGAAAATGTATTTGGCACATCTTAGTTAATTTATAGTTATAAGATATTTAGCAAGCAAACAGTGAATTAAGTGTAACTTGATCAACTCTCTTGTGCCGCTCAACAGTGGTTAGTCACGTCATGGTTGCTCCATGTGCTCTTTGTAAAAGAGCATGCAATGTGACTAGCTCTTGAATTTTTTTGTTGTAAAAAATAGAGGAAGAGAGGAAATGCACTTTTAAATTCCACCTCTGAAGAATGACGAAGGCTACTTATACATATTCACAAATTGGGTGTGGGAGTTTCCATGTGGAGTTGATAAACATCAATAAATAGGACACTGACAGCTGTCAGTGTAGCTAGCTAGCATGCTAACCTTATCTACATAACTAGCTATCTTGCTAACCTTATCTAGCTAGCTAATGTTATGTGTTGTTACTGTTTAAAAAAAATATATATATATTCAAAAGATTAGCCAGCTGGCTCTATGGCTGGTTCTGTAGCTGGATTTGTCATAAGCATTGATTTAGGGAAAACTTCACCAAAGATGGATTTGACTTTTCCAACTATTGTCATCTTCAAATTTTGGTTATCTTCCTTAAACTGCGCGAATTCATAATAGAATAGTTAGAATAAGATGACCCTCCGGTAATATGGATAACTGTTGAAAGATACAATGTATAAATACACATATCAGGTAATGGACATGGTGCAACTTTTGGTAGGTAGGCTGCCCGTGCTCATTGTTCTCATAGGGGAAGTGAAATGATAGGCTACAATGGCTTTGCTCATGATCTATACTTAAACAGAATTCAAGAAAAGTATAGTTTTTGCGAGAGCTTTTTCATTATCTGGAAGACACTTGGGGTTTATATCTAATGTTACACCAAAGCAGTGGAGAGTCTAGTGAAGTAAAACTTTAGTGGTCGAAACCATTCATCTTCGGGCGATGGGGGGAGTGGGTTTGCAAAATCATACCATTTTATAAAATGGTCAGATATATATATAACAGATTAGCTAAAAAAAACAAGTGAACATTTACAAATAATCCAATGGATTATGATAATTTTCTGATATTTTAGTTTGCTCCATGCATCAGTCAGCCAAGTGGGTGTTTGGCTCATCTCTTTCATGAAAAGGAATAAAGCTCTTTCTGATTGATAAACAATGCCATGCTGGTGGGTGGTAACATTCAACTAAAACCCAGCCCTGAAATGAAACGTAGGCTGAAAAGAATGTGTCATATCATAGGAAAAGACATCTCCTGTGCTACATGCGCAACACGGACCCTGGATCATTGTTACTCTCTCTTCCGGGATGGCTTCAAGTCCTTCTCTCACCCTCCGGCAAATCAGATCACACCTTCATCCTGCTCCTCCCCACCTATAGGCAGAATCTTAAACAGGAAGCTCCCGTGGTAAGGGCTGTTCAACGTTAGTCTGACCAATCAGAATCTATGCTTCAAGATTATTATTTTTTTGTATGTTTTCACCCCTTTTTTCTCCCCAATTTCGTGGTATCCAATTGGTAGTAGTTACAGTCTTGTCTCATCGCTTCAACTCCCGTACGGACTCGGGAGAGGCGAAGGTCGAGAGCCATGCATCCTCCGAACACAACCCAACCAAGCCACACAGCTTCTTGACACAATGCCCATCCAACCCGGAAGCCAGCCGCACCAATGTGTTGGAGGAAACACCGTACACCTGGCAATCGTGTCAGCGTGCACTACGCCCGGCCCGCCACAGGAGTCACTAGTGCGCGATGAGACAAGGATATCCCTGCCAGCCAAACCCTCCCTAACCCAATTGTGCGGCGCCCCATGGGCCTCCCGGTCGCGGTCGGCTTCGACAGAGCCTGGACTCAAACCCAGAATCTTTAGTGGCACAGCTAGCTCCGCGATGCAGTGCCTTAGACCACTGCGCCACCCGGAAGGCCTCTTTAAGATTGTTTTGATCACGCGGACTGGAAAATGTTCTTGGTCGACTCTGAGAATAGTATTGACGTATACACTGACTCGGTGACTGGGTTCATCAGAAAGTGCATATAGAAGATGTTGTTCCCACGGTGACGATTAGAAATTATCCAAACCCCAAAAACGTGGATAGATGGTAGCAGTCGCACAAAACTGAAAGTGCGAAACACTGCATTTCACCATGGTAAGGTTACTGGGAACATGGCTCTGTACCAGCTACAACCTCCGTAAGGCAATCGGAGTCAAACCAACAGTACAAGGTAGGGCTGGGCTCTATTCCATATTTTAACCATATACCGGTGTTGATGCACAGACCAGTTTGGGTTTTTACTTTACCTTCTATAACGGTATTTGAATTTTTGGTTTGTTAAATGTGATACGCTGTCTGTAAAGCCCATTTTTATAATTTACTCCGCTACTTGAGTAATCTCTCTCTCGCAATCTCTCTCTCGCAACCTCTCTCTTGCAATCTCTCTCTCTCGCAATCTCTCTCTCTCGCAATCTCTCTCTCTCTCTCGACTTAGAGAGTGCTGTCAATGCAGCACAAACAACGTTTCCAATTTGATCGTAATATAATTACAATATTAGTTTGTTTCTTACATCTGCAAACAGCTAGTTTGTATTTTCTTAGCAAATTAAGCTAAATCGTGTTAGCCACTAATGCTAATCCCTTGTTAGCTGGCTAACTAATACAGCCTGAAACCAGTCGTGGTGGAGGCCTAAATCAGCATGTTTTTGTGCAACAGTATCTTCTAAATCAAAGAGGAATAGGTGAAGCATGAATATGTTGGCTATGTGAATAAAGATTTAATGTAGCAAAAGATTATAGAGACCCCTAGGAAACAATGAACATCATTTTGGTTCCTACCCTGTCACAATAACTCATCCATGGCATTTTAATTTGTTGTCATGTCAAACAACACTGTATTCAAAGTGCCCACTATTATTTATATTCTAACTATAGAATTCTATTTCCATGATTTCAAAAGTTCACCCAGGTGTTTGTTTAAATCGCAATTGCAACATTTGGTTAAAAACAAGGCCTAGTATTTTTGCCCATATTGTGGAAATGATCTCAAATGGAGTGCAGGAAATGCAGAAATTGATGGAAATGTAGGAAATTATTTTAGGTTGTATTGAACATTATAAAACAATTAGAATGGAGAAAGACCCATTGAAATAATTTAGAATATATGTGTTGCCACCCTAGTGTCACACACTACTCATAAAGCAAATTTAGAACTTTAATTAATCAAAAACATAAAATTCTGTCATTTGAAAAATTCTATATGATATTTTGGCCATATCGCCCACAGTCACGGATTATAAAGGGAAAACCAGACATGTCGCGGACACAGACGCCTCGCTCCAGGACGAGCTAAACACTTTCTTCGCCTGCTTCTGTGGAAAAAAATATTGAGCCCCCGACGCGTGCCCCCGACACTCATGAGGACTGTGTGCTCTCGTTCTTCGTGGCCAACGGAGTAAGTAGTTTTATGCGTGTTAACCCTCGCAAAGCTGCCGGCTCAGACATCATCCCAAGCTGCATCCTTAGAGCATGTGCAGACCAGCTGGCTGGAGTGTTAATGGACATATTAAATCTCTCCATATCCCAGTCTGTTGTCCCCACTTGCTTTGAGATGTCCAACGTTGTTCCTGTACCCAAGAAAGCAAAGGTAACTGAACTAAATTACAATTGCCCTGTAGCACTCACTCCTGTCATTGAAGTGCTTTGAGAGGCTAGTTAAGTGCCATATCAAATTTTATTAGTCACATATGACGATTACAACAGGTGTAGACCTTAGGGAAGCACAGCCGAGAGCTGTCCAGTGACACGAGCCTACCAGACGAGCTAAACTACTTCTATGCTACATGCATGCATGAGACTGGGTGACCACGCTCCCCACAGCCGATGTGAGTAAGACCTTTAAACAGGTCAACATTCACAAGGCCGCAGGGCCAGACAGATTCCCAGGATGTGTACTGCGAGCATGCGCTGACCAACTGGCAAGTGTATTCACTAACATTTTCAACCTCTCCCTGTCCGAGTTTGTAATACCAATATGGTTTAAGCAGACCACCATAGTGCCTGTGCTCAAGAACACTAAGGTAACCTGCCTAAATGACTACCGACCTGTAGCACTCACGTCTGTAGCCATGAAGCGCTTTGAAAGGCTGGTCATGGCTCACATCAACACCATCATCCCAGAAACCCTCGACCCACTGCAATTTGCATACCGCCCCAACAGATCTACAGATGATGCAGTCTCCATTGCACTCCACACTGCCCTTTCCCACCTGGACAAAAGGAACACCCATGTGAGAATGTTGTTCATTGACTACAGCTCAGCGTTCAACACCATAGTGCCCTCAAAGCTCATTAATAAGCTAAGGACTCTGGGACTAAACACCTCCCTCTGCAACTGGATCCTGGACTTCCTGACGGGCCAACCCCAGGTGGTGAGGGTAGGTAACAACCTATCCACCACGCTGATCCTCAACACGGGCCCCTCAGTGGTGCGTGCTCAGTTCCCTCCTGTACTCCCTGTTCACTCATGACTGCACGACTCCATCATTCAATTTGCCGATGACACAACAGTGGTAGGCCTGATCACCGACAAGACAGCCTATAGGGAGGACGTCAGAGACCTGGCTGTGTGGTGCCAGGACAACAACCTCTCCCTCAACGTGATGAAGACAAAGGAGATGATTGTGGACTACAGGAAAAAGAGGACCGAGCACGCCTCCATTCTCCCCCAAGCCATAAAACTCCTGAACGTCTAGTCAAATGGCAACCCAGACTATTTGCATTGCCCCTTTTTACACCACTGCTACTCTGTCATCTATGCGTAGTCACTTTGTAAGCATTTCACTGTAAGGTCCACACCTGTTGTATTTGGCGCATGTGACTAATAAAATGTTATTTGATTCAGGCGCAACAGTGCCTCTTCAAACTCAGGAGGCTGAAGAAATTAAACTTGGCCCCTAAGCCTCTCACAAACTTCTACAGATGCTCCATTGAGAGCATCCTGTCGGGCTCTATCGCTGTACAGCCCATCGCAATTCCAGGGCTCACAGTATTCCCTCCAGGACATATACAGCACCTGGTGTCACAGGAAGGCCAAGAAGATCATCATGGACCTCAGCCACCCGATCCACATCCTGTTCACCCAGCTACCATCTAGAAGGCAGTACAATACAGGTGCATAAAGCTGGGACAGAGAGACTGCGAAACAGCTTTTATCTCAAGGCCATCAGACTGTTAAACAGTCAACACTAGCCGGCCACCGCCCAGTATCCTGCCCTGAACCTTAGTCCCTGTTCTAGCCAGCTACCATCCGGTACGCTACCCTGCACCTTCACAGACTGCTGCCGTATGTACATATTCATTAAACACTGGTCACTTTCATAATGTTTACATACTGCTTCACCCACTTTATATGTATATACTGTATTCTAGTCATGGAACATCCTATATACACTGCTCAAAAAAATAAAGGGAACACTTAAACAACACAATGTAACTCCAAGTCAATCACACTTCTGTGAAATCAAACTGTCCACTTAGGAAGCAACACTGATTGACAATAAATTGCACATGCTGTTGTGCAAATGGAATAGACAACAGATGGAAATTATAGGAAATTAGCAAGACACCCCCAATAAAGGAGTGGTTCTGCAGGTGGTGACCACAGACCACTTCTCAGTTCCTATGCTTCCTGGCTGATGTTTTGGTCACTTTTGAATGCTGGCGGTGCTTTCACTCTAGTGGTAGCATGAGACGGAGTCTACAACCCACACAAGTGGCTCAGGTGGTGCAGCTCATCCAGGATGGCACATCAATGCGAGCTGTGGCAAGAAGGTTTGCTGTGTCAGCATGATAATGCACGGCCCCATGTCACAAGGTTCTGTGCACAATTCCTGGAAGCTGAAAGTGTCCCAGTTCTTCCATGGCCGGCATTTTCACCAGACATGTAACCCATTAATCATGTATTGGATGCTCTCGATCGATGTGTACGTCAGCGTGTTTTAGTTCCCGCCAATATCCAGAAAGTTCGCACAGCCACTGAAGAGGAGTGGGACAACATTCCAAGGGCCACAATCAACAGCTTGATCAACTCTATACGAAGGAGATGTCGTGCTGCATGAGGCAAATGGTGGTAACACCAGATACTGACTGGTTTTCTGATCCACACCTCTTCCTTTTTTTTAAGGTATCTGTGACCAACAGATGCATATCTGTATTCCCAGGTATGTGACATCCATAAATTAGGGCCTAATGAATTTATTTCAATTGACTGATTTCCTTATGATCTGTAACTCTGTTAAATATTTGACATTGTTGCATGTTTCATTTTATATTTTTGTTCAGTTTATTTCCAGAGCAGGCAACACATGTTTGATCCCAGGACGTGTTTTATACTATAGGTCAGTCTGGTAGCACTCCTGAGGGCGGGTTCAAATTCTGTACTTCTGATTGGCTTTCTTCTGTGCTCTGGGTGGAATGATTTGAATTCCTCCTAAATTTAAACTTGGGATCTAATCTTATAAAGGGCAACTAATTTCACCCGTCTCGTGATGAATGGGTGCTATGATGCGATGATGAAATTTGGCCATGTACCATATCTCTATCTCTTTTTCACTTTCTCTCTTTTCCACTTCGTCTTTGTCTCTTCCTGATCTCGCTCTCTGGGCAGAGGCTAAAGGGTCCAGCTTTCTGTCTTACCTACATACAGTAAAGAGATCATACAGGGGTGGCCCAGTCCTAAAATGATTACCCAACTCACCCGCACGCCTTCCGTCACAAACCCATTGGCCTCATACCACTCGGACCCTACTTTAGGAAGCTGGTGCAACATGTATAACCATCCAGTGAAGTTTTGGAGAAAGAATACTTTTTAGAATAGTGGATTCTAGATTACAAGGGGTCAAAGTTAAGAAGGTAGAATATAGACATTTGGCTATGTATTAGAATGCAACGTCATGTGGAGTGCACAAGTAAGTACTATATTGTTGCACAGGAATCTTTGAGTTGGCATTTCAAATTGCTCATATAGACATTTCATTGAAGACAATTCAACCCTTTTATCTCATGGAGACGTGCCCTGGTCAGTGAGTTGCCGGTACAATATTTGATTGTAATCACCTGTCTTTCTTCCTTTTTGTCCCTGCAGGGATGCCATATGCCACGTTAAGATAAAGACCAAGACGACTGTGTTGAACATGTTAAAGCGATTGGACAAAATCCGGTTTCGGGGCCAACGGCCAGATGTGTTCCTGGATCTAGGTGAATCGCCCAACACATCTGACACTGAATGTAGCGAAGAGATCCTGATGAAGCCTAAGCCCTTGCTTAAAATTAAAGACACTGAAGAACTGCAAGACCCTGTGAGTGCTCCTGTATGTGAATATTGGTATTATAATATAACCACAGAAATTGTATCTCTTCACTCTTCACTTCCCCTAATTCTCTCTCAAACAAAATACATCTTTGTTTTGCATTCCTAATCTAGTTTGACATCTTCCAGATCACTTCATGAAGTCCACTCACTCGCCATCTCGAGGTTCCGCCGCCAGTTTCGGGGGAATTTCGGCCAAAATGTCTTCCTTTTGATGTTTATGCAAACCCCTTTCTGTTGATTTAGTCCACTCGAGGATTGAGAGAAAGCTGTCCAATCGCTGTCTGTGTCACTGCAGGCCTTAGTCAGACTAGAGCAGACCAGGGCCTAGCCGCAGCGTACTACCGGCCAACTCAACTTCGCTTAGTGCATGACAAGAACAAGTATTTTTCAATTATCTTATTTAATTTCTCTGCATATTCTTGTGCATTCATGTTCTTATTTTTTTTGAGCGAGGTTGATAACTTCTTGACGTTTAAAGATGGAGAAATATCTTTCATTTCAAACTATGATTTCGAACAGATCAAAGTTTTGAGTCATTTGATCACGTCATCACACACTGGGCCACCTTGTTTGCATCCTAATGAAATGCCCGAAGAAGTGTGATTTAAAAAAAAAAATGCTCAAACGTGGTACTGGTGTGAATTCTCAGTTGGCCGATCTGGTTACTAAAGTGCACATCGAGTCTATAAGAAAGGACCGTTGGAGAAGTTGGGCCTTTCATGACCTAGAAAGCCTCTGCTGCAGAATTAGGGTTTAGCACAGCCCCTGTAATGTCTAACCACTTAACAAACATGTCTTGGAAATGTGAAACTGGGCTTAGGCCAGTTCAGTACAGTGCCCCGTTTGTTTGGGATTTGTTGTCATGAAAACAGGAACAAGGTGGGTCTTCTCACGCTGGTATTTATTATAATTTGTCTTTATCTTTTTATAAACTAGTCAGAACTGAAGTCGGATAGCTGTTCCAAATGTACAGTGGCTTGTGAAAGTATTCACCCCCTTGGCATTTTTCCTATTTTGTTGCCTTACAACCTGGAATTAAAATGTATTTTTGGGGGGTTTGTATCATTTGATTGACACAACACGTCTACCACTTTGAAGATGCAAAATATTTTTTCTTGTGAAACAAACAAGAAATAAGACAAAAAAACTGAACTTGAGCATGCATAACTATTCACCCCCCAAAGTCAATACTTTGTAGAGCCACCCTTTGCAGCAATTACAGCTGCAAGTCTCTTGGGGTATGTCTCTATAAGCTTGGCACATTTAGCTGCTGGGATTTTTGCCCATTCCTCAAGGCAAAACAGCTCCAGCTCCTTCAAGTTGGATGGGTTCTGCTCGTGTACAGCAATCTTTAAGTCATACCACAGATTCTCAATTGGCTTGAGGTCTGGGCTTTGACTAGGCCACTCCAAGACATTTAAATGTTTCCCCTTTAAACCACTCGAGTGTTGCTTTAGCAGTATGCTTAGGGTCATTGTCCTGCTGGAAGGTGCATCTCCGTCCCAGTCTCAAATCTCTGGAAGACTAAAACAGGTTCCCTCAAGAATTTCCCTGTATTTTGCACCATCCATCCATTCCTTGTACTCTGACCAGTTTCCTAGTCCCTGCCGATGGAAAAACATTCCCACAGCATGATGCTGCCACCACCATGCTTCACTGTGGGAATGACTTTCTCAGGGGGATGAGGGGTGTTGCATTTGCGCCAGAATTGGGTTTTCCTTGATGGCCAAAAAGCTCAATTTTAGTCTCATTTGACCAGAGTACCTTCTTCCATATGTTTGGGGAGTCTCCCACATGCCTTTTGGCGAACACCAAACGTGTTTGCTTATTTTTTCCTTTAAGCAATGGCTTTTTTTCTGGCCATTCTTCTGTAAAGCCCAGCTCTGAGAAGTGTACGGCTTAAAATGGTCCTATGGACAGATACTCCAATGTCCGCTGTGCAGCTTTTCAGCTCCTTCCGGGTTATCTTTGGTCTCTTTGTTGCCTGTGATTAATGCCCTCCTTGCCTGGTCCGTGAGTTTTGGTGCGCAGCCCTGTCTTGACAGGTTTGTTGTGGTGCGATATTCTTTCCATTTTTAATAATGCATTTAATGGTGCTCCGTGGGATGTTCAAAGTTTCTGATATTTTTTTATAACCCAACCCTGATCTGTACTTCTCCACAACTTTGTCCCTGACCTGTTTGGAGAGCTCCTTGGTCTTCATGGTGCCACTTGCTTAGTGGTTTTGCAGACTCTGGGGCCTTTCAGAACAGGTGTGTATATATACTGAGATCATGTGACACTTAGATTGCACACAGGTGAACTTTATTTTACAAATGATGTGATTTCTGAAGGTAATTTGTTGCTCCAGATTAGGGTTGCACACTTTGAGGAATATTCAGGGGTGGAACATTTCCATGGGAATGTATGGGAATTAATATTAATACCATTTCAATGTTGATTTTTTTTGCATTGAATACATTCACCATATATGGAGACAAACATTTGACCTTATCATAAGTAGGCATAATTGTAAATTATTAAATCCTTCCAATAGAAATAAAAAAAACTATTTAGTTACAAATTGAACTTTAAATGAGTTGACTCTTCACATGATGATTTCACTGAACAAGAAAATAAAGGAAATATTGAATGATCCCCAAATGATCCATCGCATCTCCCAAAAAACGTTTTCAACATACATCTGTAAAACGATAGTCTAGAAACTAAAGCTTTGGTTGTCTTCCTCTCAGGCTTCCATGTCTTCTCCCTGGACCACCTCAGTGTCCACCTCTTGAACGTCAGACTCTGAGGCCTCATCTTCACTGTCACTTTCCAACCTTGTTGAGGATGGCTCATTGTCAGGCTCAAAAAGTCTCAAATTTGCCCAGATGGCCGCTAATTTTTCAACCCTTGTATTGGTCAGCCTGTTGCGTGCTTTGGTGTGTGTGTTCCCAAACAAGGACCAGTTGCTCTCTGAGGCGGCTGATGTCGGTGGGATTTGGAGGATGATGGAGGCAACAGGGGGAAAAGCCTCAGATCCACAGTCCCTTCCACCAGGTGGCAGATGAGATGTTGGCATGACTGCCATATTGCATCTCCATCCCAAAGCACTCGCTTGGAAGTGTACTTCGTCAGACTGCCAAGAACCTTGCCCTCATCCAGACCAAGGTGGCGAGACACATTAGTGATGACACCATAGGACTTGTTGATCTCTGCACCAGACAGGATGCTCTTGCCAGCATACTTGGGGTCCAACATGTACGCTGCAGCATGTATGGGCTTCAGGCAGAGATCTTCACGCTTTTTGATGCATTTCAGAACTGCAGTTTCCTCTGCTTGGAGAAACAGTGAAGTGAGCAGGGCAGTACGGATTTCTTCTCTTACATCTGCAAGCAGAGTCTGAACATCAGACAGGATGGCTTTGTCTCCCTCAATCCACGCAATGGTTACTGCTATAGGTTTCAGGAGTTTCATGCTGCTTACCACTCTCCCAAAATACATCATCCAAGAGTATCATCTTGATGGGGCTGTTCATATCAGCAGACTGTGCTTGGAGAGACTCCTTCCCCTCCAGGAGACTGTCAAACATGATGACAAGACCAACCCAACGGGTATTGTTGGGCAGCTTTGATGTGGTGCTCTTATTCTTCTCACTTTGCTTGGTGAGGTAGATTGCTGCTATTACTTGATGACCCTTCAAATACCTAACCATTTCCTTGGCTCTCTTGTAGAGTGTATCCATTGTTTTCAGTGCCATGATGTCCTTGATGAGCAGATTCAATGCATGAGCAGCACAGCCAATGAGTGTGATGTGAGGGTAGGACTCCACTTTAGACCAAGCAGCCTTCATGTTTGCAGCATTTTCTGTCACCAATGCAAATACCTTCTGTGGTCCAAGGTCATTTATGACTGCCTTCAGCTCATCTGCAATGTAGAGACCGGTGTGTCTGTTGTCCGTTGTGTCTGTGCTCTTGTAGAACACTGGTTGAGGGGTGGAGATGATGTAGTTAATTATTCCTTGCCCACAAACATTCGACCACCCATCAGAGATTATTGCAATACATTCTGCTTTCTCTATGATTTGCTTGACCTTCACTTGAACTCTGCATCCAGGAAATGAGTAGATAAAGCATGTCTGGTTGGAGGGGTGTATGCTGGGTGAAGAACATTCAGAAATGTCTTCCAATACACATTGCCTGTGAGCATCAGAGGTGAACCATTTGCATACACAGCTCGAGCAAGAAAGAAAGAAACTTCTGATACCAGGAGGAACATGAGCTGTTGCTATCGATAAGGTGTCTGATTAATCATTTTCACCTCGAATAGAAGGGACTTTTGTCAGAGGTTGCTTGTTGTGAGCGCTGAGGGAACTTTATGCACTTGGCCAGATGATTCTGCATCTTTGTTGCATTCCTCACATATGATTTGGCACAGTATTTGCAAATGTTCACAGCTTTTCTTTCTACATTAGCTGCAGTGAAATGTCTCCACACATCAGATAAGTGCCCGTGGCATTTTCCTGTAAAGATTAGAAAACGAAAACGAATCCAATTCCATGTACAGATAAAAGTTAAGCAGTTAGATTAAACAAATCCTTTGTAAGATAAATGTTTTAAAATGAAACATGTATGGAAACAGGTGAATTAACACTCCTCAGTTAGCAGGCTCAAGCAAGCTAAAACCCATATGGGCTTAACTTCCCATGGAAAATTTCCAGAAAAATTCCAGAAATTTCCCGGAAAATGTTCGGCCCTTTGCAACCCTACACCAGATCTTATTTAGGGACTTCATGGCAAAGCTGGTGAATACATATGCACGCACCACTTTTCCATTTTTTTATTTTTCAGAATTTTTTGAAACAAGTTATTTTTTTCACTTCACCAATTTGGACTAATTTGTGTATGTCCATTAAATGAAATCCAAATAAAAATCTATTTAAATTACAGGTTGTAATGCAACAAAATAGGAAAAATGACAAGGGGATGAATACTTTTGAAAGGCACTGTATTTACCTCCACAGCAGGCCTATTTTAACAATGAAAATGCTTTGTCTAAAGTTATCTGTGACATTGCTACATAGCCTACAAGGGTAGACCATTACATTTGACATTTTTATAAAAGAGTTTTTGAGTGCACCCCATTAAAAAAAAAAAAAAAAAAGACATACAGATAGCCTACACAAATTTCACACTTAGCTCAATCAAAGTGGCGCTACAGAGGCTCCATGTGTAGCAAGTTAAGAGGGAGATTTCTAATCAATGCAAAATGGAATCTAAATTACAGAATTACATTGGCTAAATAAGAAGGATTAGGCTACAATGATCAACCAACAGGTAGGCATAGCAGGCCTGTAATTTGTCGCTGTTTAACTCTTTGTTGCACTTTTATGGGGTACATATAATTAACAGTAAGGTCTAATTTACACAGATGGAATAAATTTATGTACATTAATAGGGCCCATTTCTCAATTAGCAGACTTAGTGAATTGGGTCACTGCTTCTCTGGGTAATGGTGCGAGGGATGGTGTTAATGTACTCCTACTACTACATTTTACAGAGCAGACGAGCACTACTTTCCCATCGTAATTGCACTCTCAAAGTAGCCTTAAATCTGGCCTAGATATGGCATATTCTAAGCTAAAATAGAGTTTGGAAAATATGTGCCGTATGCAATCATTGATTAACATTATTTAGCAGTTTCTACCTACACACTGCCTTATCGGTGCTCAGACGTTCATGTTGAAGACAATCATATGAATGGAATGTTTTCTTCTGGTTGTCTTTTTAATGGTCCGTAAGGGATGTGTGTCTGACATGTTTCACAATGTCTGTCAATATTCTTCTTGTGTCAGTCATTGTTGCTAACTTGTTTCAGTGTAAAAGTGGAAGACTTGAGACCTGGCTTTGACGAGTCTTATTCATTAATAAATTACACAGTACGTTGTAGTACAGTAGCGAATTATAATATCCCTTGTCGAAATGTACTAGCTTTATTCATCTGAGAGGAGACCTTTTAATCAGAGCTGGGCTTGTGGTATTTTCCTCTCCCACTCATCGTTACTAAAGTGCACTGATTTCCCACCTTCTGACACAAGCTGTCTTTGCATATTCTTATGCTTTTCCCCCTGCTGAGAGGATCTGAAATCAAGTAATTTAGATGTTTTCCTCCCCTCTTTTTGAGTAGCACAGTACCAACACTAGTTACTATCTCAATGTAACTCTGTGGCTATCATTGTGTACTTTCACAATATTCTTAGTTTCGCTCGCTTTCTCTCTCTCTGTGTGTTGGGTCATGATTCAGATGATAGTCTGCATACATAATTACACTAGAGTTTGAGCTAGGCTGGATGGTGCAGGGAGAAACTGCATGGTGAAATGGAGTCTTCTGCAGTCAGCTTGCCTGCATTTATCTTTGTGTGTGTGTGAGCTTTGAGGTGCTGTGTGCAGGTGTCCACAGTAGCTCACATTGGTAGGGAGGTTATTCTTCTCTCCTGACTGCGTGTTCTTGTGTGTGTGTGTGTGTGCCCACATCCAGGCTGGTCCGGGGACACTTGCTATGGCCGCAGCCATCCAGGACTATCAGAGGACTGAGACAGATGGACTCAATGAGGTGAAAGGCCACCTGGAAATTGCCTTACTGGAAAAGCACTTCCTACGTGAGTATTTCATAATTATTCAGTCTAGGTTTAAGGAGAAGTTTGTAAAACCTCTAGCAGTAAGGTTTTGATTTGCAAAAAGAGAAAATATCTTCACATGTTTGTTGGTTGATTTGGCAATACACACAGCAGCTTTGGATATCTGTCTTTCATGTTCAAGTTGTCTGTTAGTTGGTGAACTCATTAGGATGTGTGTGTAAATGTTATTGGTCTTGCCTTCAGGGCTCCCCTGGCTGCAGAATTACATTTGATCATATAGCCCTATTACATCTGGCTCTTATATTAGATCAACTTTAGCTTAGTACTGTAGCTAGGTCAGTGATCATACTATCTGTGAGTGACTATAGCCCTATATAAGAATGGGCACAGTCATTCAAATATCCGAACGGACGTCAGTATTTGATTACTTGGTAGAGTGTTCATTTTTGAGAGAGAAAAAAAAAATATCCCTATTTTAACAATAAATGCTTTGTCAAGTTATCTGTGACATTGCTACATAGCCTACAAGGATAGACCATTAAATTTGTCATTTTTATAAAATAGAGTTTTTATGAGTGCGCTCCATTTTTTTTAAAGACGTCCAGGTAGCCTACACACATTTCACACGTAGCGGCGCTACAGAGGCTCCATGTGTAGCAAGTTAATTGGGAGATTTCTAATCAATGGAAAATTACAGAATCAATGCAAAATTACAGAATTACGTTGGCTAAATGAGAAGGATTAGGCTACAATGATCAACCAACAGGTAGGCTGTTTCATATGAATGGAGTATTGGCTATCTAGCTTTTTTACAACAATTTGATGTTGCATCTATTACGACCATCCGGATATCCCAAAAACATCATGATATTATTCAACACATTGAGGAGATGGAAGTACAGAAGTGGTGTGTGGCCTTCATTTCACCTCAGCCCCCCATCTGGGATGCAGGCTACATGTCAGCGGTATGGGCTGGTGGCTGGTCCTCATTGCAGAGCCCATTCTCCTCTGTCTAGCACCAAAGGGTACTAATGGAAAGAGTGCAATCGCCAAATGTACTGGAGCTGCTCTACTGAAGCACATGTATAATGAGTCTTTTTCTAATAATCAGATTTCCACAGTTGGTACTGAAGTTGATTATCCAATGACTGTGAGATGAGCAGTTTGTAGATCTGTAATGGGATTGCTGTTTGTCTGCCTTGTTTTGAGCCCTGGCCCTGCTTTGCCATGATCCTTCAGGGAGGTGGTTAGTGCTTGAGTAAATTATCAGCTTTGTCCTTTTCTGCTTTGATGAGTCGGTCATTTAATAATAATATATGCCATTTTGAAGACTCTTTTATCCAAAGCGTCTTAGTCATGCTTGCATTCATTCAAATAACATTTTATTGATCACATACACATTTAGTAGAAACAATTCTGATGCTTCATATGTGACCTCAGTCTGGAGCTTAGATTTTTAGCACATGACCTGCCGTTACCACGACAACTACCCAAAATGGAAAGGAACAGTGACAGGAAATGAGAATTGAGTATGTGTGATACTTCAGAGGCTACATCAATGTGAATGCACACATCTGATAGGGGCCACATGTAAAACTGAGTGTGGACAGTCAGAAAAAAATATCAGATATGGAAAGAAAATAAGAATTGGGTTCTTAGGGTGTCGGCATGCGCATGTAACGGATGTGAAATGGCTAGCTAGTTAGCGGGTACGCGCTAGTAGCATTTCAATCAGTTACGTCACTTGCTCTGAGACTTAAGTAGTGTTGCCCCTTGCTTTGCAAGGGCCGTGGCCTTTGTGGAGCGATGGGTAACGATGCTTCGTGGGCGACCGTTGTCGATGTGTGCAGAGGGTCCCTGGTTCGCGCCCGTGTCGGGGCGAGGGGACGGTTTAAAGTTATACTGTTACATTGGTGCCGTGACCCGGATCACTGGTTGCTGCGGAAAAAGGAGGAGGTTGAAAGGGGGGTGAGTGTAACGGATGTGAAATGGCTAGCTAGTTAGCGGGTGCGCGCTAGTAGCATTTCAATCAGTTACGTCACTTGCTCTGAGACTTAAGTAGTGTTGCCCCTTGCTTTGCAAAGGCCGTGGCTTTTGTGGAGCGATGGGTAACGCTGCTTCGTGGGTGACTGTTGTCGATGTGTGCAGAGGGTCCCTGGTTCGCGCCCGTGTCGGGGCGAGGGGACGGTTTAAAGTTATACTGTTACACGCAGGAGATTAGCCCTATGATGATCAAAAAATAGTGAAACACACACACACTCATTGAAAGGAAGTCTAAGAAGTGGTAGATCTGTTATGTGCTATTTCTATGCTTTCTGCTAAGTTTTTAGTGCGTCTTTTACTTTCGGTTTTGTACACCAGCTAAAAATACAATATTTTTGGTTATGGAAAAGATGCATTCGGAAAGTATTCAGACCCCTTCCCTTTTTCCACATTTTGTCACTTTACAGCCTTAAACTAAAATGTATTTAAATGTTTTTCCTTATCAATCTACACACAATACCCCATAATGACAAAGCGAAAACAGGTTTTTTGAAATGTTTACAAATTAATTAAAAATAGAAAACAGAAATGTCTTATTTACAGTGTTGCAAAAAAGTATTTAGTCAGCCACCAATTGTGCAAGTTCTCCCACTTAAAAAGACGAGAGAGGCCTGTAATGACAGACAAAATGAGAAGAAAAAAATCCTGAAAATCACATTGTAGGATTTTTAATGAATTTATTTGCAAATTATGGTGGAAAATAAGTATTTGGTCAATAACAAAAGTTTATCACAGTACTTTGTTATATACCCTTTGTTGGCAAGGATAGAGGTCAAATGTTTTCTGTATGTCTTCACAAGGTTTTCACACACTGTTGCTGGTATTTTGGCCCATTCCTCCATGCAGATCTCCTCTAGAGCAGTGACGTTTTGGGGCTGTTGCTGGGCAACACGGACTTTCAACTCCCTCCAAAGATTTTCTATGGGGTTGAGATCTGGAGACTGGCTAGGCCACTCCAGGACCTTGAAATGCTACTTACGAAGCCACTCCTTCGTTGCCCGGGCGGTGTGTTTGGGATCATTGTCATGCTGAAAGACCCAGCCACGTTTCATCTTCAATGCCCTTGCTGATGGAAGGAGGTTTTCACTCAAAATCTCACGATACATGGCCCCATTCATTCTTTCCTTTACACGGATCAGTCGTCCTAGTCCCTTTGCAGAAAAACAGCCCAAAGCATGATGTTTCCACCCCCATGCTTCACAGTAGGTATGGTGTTCTTTGGATGCAACTCAGAATTCTTTGTCCTCCAAACACGACGAGTTGAGTTTTTACCAAAAAGTTATATTTTGGTTTCATCTGACCATATGACATTCTCCCAATCTTCTCCTGGATCATCCAAATGCTCTCTAGCAAACTTTAGACGGGCCTGGACATGTACTGGCTTAAGCAGGGGGACACGTCTGGCACTGCGGGATTTGAGTCCCTGGCGGGGTAGAGTGTTACTGATGGTAGACTTTGTTATGGTAGGCTTTGTTACTTTGGTCCCAGCTCTCTGCAGGGCATTCACTAGGTCCCCCGTGTGGTTCTGGGATTTTTGCTCACCGTTCTTGTGATCATTTTGACCCCACGGGGTGAGATCTTGCGTGGAGCCCCAGATCGAGGGAGATTATCAGTGGTCTTGTATGTCTTTCATTTCCTAATAATTGCTCCCACAGTTGATTTCTTCAAACCAAGCTGCTTACTTATTGCAGATTCAGTCTTCCCAGCCTGGTGCAGGTCTACAATTTTGTTTCTGGTGTCCTTTGACAGCTCTTTGGTCTTGGCCATAGTGGAGTGTGACTGTTTGAGGTTGTGGACAGGTGTCTTTTATACTGATAACAAGTTCAAACAGGTGCCATTAATACAGGTAACGAGTGGAGGACAGAGGAGCCTCTTAAAGAAGAAGTTACAGGTCTGTGAGAGCCAGAAATCTTGCTTGTTTGTAGGTGACCAAATACTTATTTTCCACCATAATTTGCAAATAAATTCATAGAAAATCCTACAATGTGATTTTTGGATTTTTTTTTCTCATTTTGTCTGTCATAGTTTAAGTGTACCTATGGTGAAAATTACAGGCCTCTCTCATCTTTTTAAGTGGGAGAACTTGCACAATTGGTGGCTGACTAAATACTTTTTTGCCCCACTGTATGTTGAACCGTATAAAAAGCAGTTTGCAAGTTCTGGAAAGCTTTTGTAAGAGACGAGGCACAACAGTAAATAACAGTATCAAAATGAAGTTGTGCATTTTGAACCAAGTACAGAGCCTTGGGGCAAACTCTTATGGATAGACAATATAACAGACATAAGCCCATCAAATTGAGTGCACTGAGGTCTATCAGACAGATAGTTAGCAAACCATGCAACTGCATGCTCCGAAAGACCTACACTCAACAATCTCTGCCTTAGTATAGCATGATCAACTGTATCAAAAGGCTTAGAGAGATCAATAAAAAGTGAGAAACAGTGCTGTTTTTTGTCAAGGGCTTCAGTGATATAATTTAAAACCTTCATGGCTGCTGTAATTGTGCTATGCTTCTTCCTGAAGCCCGATTGGTACATTGATAAAATAGAGTTTGTTTTTATTTACTATTTTAGCTGTTCACTTACAAGGGTTTCAAGTATTTTCACCAGGAGTGACAGCTTTGAGATTGGCCTATAATTATTTAAAAGAGTTGGATCTCCCCCTTTTAAAAGTGGTAGGACAAATGCTGATTTCCAGATCTTTGGTGTAGTGCCTTGCGGTCGGAGGCCGAGCAGTGTCCGTACCAGTCAGGATGCTCTCGATGTTGCAGCTGTAGAACCTTTTTGAGGATCTGAGGACCCATGCCAAATCTTTTTAGTTTCCTGAGGGGGAATAGGCTTTGTCGTGCCCTCTTGATGACTGTCTTGGTGTGTTTGGACCATTCTAGTTTGTTGGTGATGTGGACACCAAGGAACTTGAAGCTCTCATTCTGCTCCACTACAGCCCCGTCGATGGGAATAACGGCGTGCTCGGTCCTCCTTTTCCTGTAGTCCACAATCATCTCCTTAGTCTTGGTGATGTTGAGGGATAGGTTGTTATTCTGGCACCACACGGCCAGGTCTCTGACCTCCTCCCTATAGGCTGTCTCGTCGTTGTTGGTGATCAGGCCTACCACAGTTGTCGTCTATAAACTTAATGAGGGTATTGGAGTCGTGTCTGGCCATGCAGTCGTTGGTGAACAGGGAGTACAGGAGGGGACTGAGCATGTACCCCTGAGGGGCTCCAGTGTGGCAGATGTGTTGCTACCTACCCTCACCACCTGGAGGTGGCCCGTCAGGAAGTGCAGGATCCAGTTGCAGAGGGAGGTGTTTAGTCCTAGGATCCTTAGCTTAGTGATGAGCTCTGAGGGTACTATGGTGTTGAACGCTGAGCTGTAGTTAACAAATAGCATTCTCACATAGGTGTTCCTTTTGTCCAGGTCGGAAAGGGGAGTGTGGAGTGCAATAGAGATTGCATCATCTGTAGATCTGTTGGGGCGGTATGCAAATTGGAGTGGGTCTAGGGTTTCTTGGATAATGGTGTTGATGCGAGCCATTACCAGCCTTTCAAAGCACTTCATGGCTACAGATGTGAGTGCTACGAGTCTGTAGTAATTTAGGCAGGTTGCCTTAGTGTTCTTTGGCACAGGGACTATGGTGGTCTGCTTGAAACATGTTGGTATTAGACTCAATCAGGGACATGTTGAAAATGTCAGTGAAGACATCTGCCAGTTGGTCAACACATGCCCGGAGCACACGTCCTGGTAATCCGTCTGGCCCCGCAGCCTTGTGAATGTTTACCTTTAAAGGTCTTACTCACGTTGGCTATGGAGAGCATTATCCCACAGTCGTCCGGAATAGCTGATGCTTTTATGCATCAGGTGTGCCAAGCTTGTAGCGTCATACCCAAGAAGAATCAAGGCTTTAATCGCTGCCAAAGGTGCTTCAAAAAAAGACTGAGTAAAGGGTCTGAATACTTACGTAAATGTTATTTTACATTTTTCATACATTTGCACAAATTTCTGAACCTGTTTTTGTTTGACATTATGGGGTTTTGTGTGTAGGTTGTTTGGATAAGGCTGTATTGTAACATGTTGAAAAAAGGAAGGGTTCTGAATACTTTCCTGAATGCACTCTATATACAAAAGTATGTGGACACCCCGTCAAATTAGTGGATTTGGCTATTTCAGCCACACCCGTTGCTGACGGATATATAAAATCGAGCATACAGCCACGCATTCTCCGTCGACAAACATTGGCAGTAGAATAACAAGTCAGTTTGTCAAATATATTGCCTGCTAGAGCTTCCAAGGGCAACTATAAGTGCTTTTTCTGTGAAGTGGAAACGTTTAGGAGCAACAACAGCTCAGCCGTGACGTGGTAGGCCATGCTTACAGAATGGGACCGCCAAGTGCTGAAGCACGTAGCGCATAAAAGCCATCTTTCCAGTTACAACACTCACTACCGAGTTCCAAACTGCCTCCGGAAGCAACGTCCGCACAATAACTATTCGCCGGGAGCTTCATGAAATGGGTTTCCATGACCGAGCAGCCGCACACAAGCCTAAGATTGCCAAGCGAGGGCTGGAGTGGTGTAAAGCTCGCTCCCATTTTACTCTGGATCAGTGGAAATGCGTTCTCTGGAGAAATTAATCATGCTTCACCATCTGACAGTCCGACGGATGAATCTGGGTTTGGCGGATGCCAGGAGAACGCTACCTCCCCGAATGCATAGAGCCAACTTTAAAGTTTGGTGGAGGAGGAATAATGGACTGGGGCTGTTTTTCATGTTTTGTGCTTGGCCCATTAGTTCCAGTGGATGAAAATCTTAACGTTACAGCATACAATAACATTCTAGACGATTCTGTGCTTCCAACTTTGTGGTAACAGTTTTTGGGAAGGCCCTTTTACCATGACAATGCCCCCGTGCACAAAGCGAGGTCCATTCAGAAACTGTTTGTTGAGATCGGTGTGAAATAACTTGACTGGCCTGCATAGAGCCCTGACCTCAACACCATCGAACAACTTTGGGATGAATTGGAACGCCGACTGCGAGCCAGGTCTAATCACCCAACATCAGTGCCCGACCTCACTAATGTGGCTGAATGGAAGCATGTCCCCGCAGCAATGTTCCAGCATCTAGTGGAAAGCCTTCCCAGAAGAATGGAGGCTGTTATAGCAGCAAAGGCGGACCAACTCCATATTAATGCCCTGATTTTGGAATGAGATGTGCGACGAGCAGGTGTCCACACACTTTTGGTCAGAAACGGTATACAACAGCGGTTTAGATGGTACAATGATTCTCTAGTCTACACTGTACTTGCTTATTTTGTCGCAGACTGAATTTTAGCAACTATTCGAATTTTAGCAACCAGGAAATGGCGGCGTGATTTCTGCATAGTGCATCTTAAAAGTTAAACATACCGACCGCAGTGATGTTTACACACATGAACAGCACACACTGCATTGCTGATCAATTGAGGCCAATCTGCCCCGCGATCAATACATTTGTCTAACAGACAGTCCATTTTGTGATATCATCAGCCTCAACTGCACATACAACAGTGTTGCCTACCCTTTTGAGATGGATAACATTCACATTGCTTTAGTGTTTGCATTTGAATAGGTTTTTGATTATGCTTACCATTTCCCCTAAATAACTTGGATTTCACACTCGCAATCTGTCATTTTGCACAACCTGCCACAGGAAGAGCCTCGCAGAGAGAGAGACAGAAATTTGTATTTTCTATTATTTTTCCCCCTCCTTGCTCTCTTGATGTGAAAATCCTAGAGAGACCTCCGCACTTCACAAAATTGTAAAGAAAATTTGGCACTTCACAAGAAAATAATCACGTAGGGAGGCGATCATCCACTTTGAGGGGCACCAACAGTGTGTGTGGGCGTGCGTGCTCGCTCGTCCTGAGGGCTCTACAGTGGGGGAGGACATGAAAGGTCAGACCCGGACCTTCTTACTGTGCCAGTAAATATAAACAGTGGTTATTAATAGAGGATATTACTTAAGCTACTCCACTCCGAAGAAAGGCAGCCAGGTATTGAAGGACCATTGGGTGTCTCTTTTCTGGTCCACTGGTACAGTAACTGGAGGATGGCAGTAGTACGAATGGTTTCTTCAGTAGTATTCTGTATGTCCACTCCCTTGTTCTTGGTAATTATTAACCTATGCTGGCTAGAAACCACAATGCATTTTTATAGTCTTCGAACCCAACCTCGTCTGTTGAAACGCTTGGTTGTTTGTAACCTAGCGTAGTAGGTGTAGAAAGACGCCTGAGCAGAGTCCATACTTCACCTTTTTTCAGGGGTTGAAAATACTTTCTGCCAAAGCTGCTAAGGGTGGGACCAGTGCAACCAGGGCTACACCTTCAACAGTGGTGTAGAATGTTGTAGTTATTTTAGGTGGGGTAGTAGTAGTATCAGATGTTATTTATGGATTATGTTCTTGTAAGCATTGCTAGTAAAGTATCCCAGGTTCTTTTGCCCTTTTTATATAACAGCTTGCCCCCAGAGATATCAGGGGATGTGGAGTGGATAACAAGTAACTGTCCTTTAGTGCCATGAGGCAGAACCAGTTAGGATTGTTTCCAGGTTCCTCTGCTAGTCTCTGGCTCCAGGCTAGAACAAGGGACATCACATCAGCCCACCTCCTCCTATGTGACATTGTGAAATGCCTGGGTGAGGTTGCATAGCGATACCTAAGGAATCTCCAGGCTGGCCTGAAGATGTTATCCCACTCGCTGTTTACTTGTTGCGAAGCATGGCAGACAGCTCAGGTTTCTCAGGGGAAAGTATTTGGGTGTGAAGTGATGCTGCATTTCCTGGCAGGCATTGGTCTGTTGACTCACATTTTTATACCCACAGGCCTGTCTGTCAGACACTGATTCTGGGACAGTTGCTCATGGTTGTATGATTTTTTTCATGTCATCTACCTCCAATATGTAACAATACATAGCTTTATGAATGAAGCGAAGACCTCACATAGTGTTCTATTGTAATTCTACCTAGTAGAGCATTACAGGCTAGATACCGAACTCTAACACGCCTGTGTAACGGTAGTAAAAAAACTTGTTTACCCTGTTAGCCAGTGTTAAAGATACAGCACCTCCCTTAACATACCAGTAGGTGTCCAGTGAAACTGACAGTTGGACATTTACTATACTATGATAAAAGACGAGAGCGACCTCAACAGCGTGTTGGAGACGTTAAGAAAAATTGTCTTGTGTTGGCAGAGCCAAAACAAGGCACTGTGAGATAGCAGAATTCAGAAAGTCGGAGATACATTTCAGAAAGTCGGAGATACATTTCAGTTATATTAGAAACTTGGTACAACAACTAAAACCAACCGCTGGCTCAGAAAAATCTGAAGTGAGATTAAATGTCTTAGATATGGGCCTATTTGGCTACTAAAACACTCGCTGTTGTAGAAACATACACAGGACTGTGGTAACTGAGTGCCCTGTCCCCCCAACAGTCCCCATGTCCAGAGGCTTGGCCAGGCATGGGAAGCCATGCATGTGATAATGAGAGGATGCTCTCTGGCACATTGTTAAATAAAGGCCTCTATGCAAATGTTTGACTTACATAACTAGGTTATCCGGGGCATACGTGGCTTCCTATTCTCCCTCCTGGCTCTGCAGCTACTGGTTAGCAGGTTAGCATGCCGTACGGCACTCATTGAGAAAAAGCAGTCTGTTTCTCTATGACTGAGGTGATGACCTGAAAAGGCCTTGTACAGTAGGGCTTCATGGGGGCCAAACCCATTGGTGAAGTTGAGAATTGGAGGCTAAGAGGGAGAGCTCGTCTGTTAGAGTGGAGGACACTGCCTTAATGTTGCTACACCCCAGGAACAGTAGCTGCTGCCTTGGCAGAAACTAATGGGGATCCTTAATGAAATACAAAGACTTCAACACACTCCAGTTTCACATCTGAGGAGAATATCTAATATCTATACTAGCCATACATTTATTTACATCCACCTTTGATTGGATAGTTTGAGTATAGTTGTTTTAGGTTCTTATGGGTTTTCTCTACAGGAATGCACTTTTATCCTTGATAGTTCTTTAGTCCTCTTTGAGAGGAAATTCATGTAGCTTTATTTTGTTGAAAAGCATTTCACTATCAAGAGAATGGCGTGAACATCGTCTCGCTCAACAAGAGGTAGTTCTCTTTTTAGAAAGCGTTTTTTGGTTTGATGACGGGCCATCTTTGAAATGGATTCAACATGTCAGTTACGTTCAGTACATTCACATACTTCCGTGCCATGTGATAGCAGGAAGAGGATGTGGTTTACACCAGTCTCATGGTGGCCCAGTCACAGTTGATGTAGCGGGAAGAGGATGTGGTTTACACCAGTCTCATGGTGGCCCAGTCACAGTTGATGTAGCGGGAAGAGGATGTGGTTTACACCAGTCTCATGGTGGTCCAGTCACAGTTGATGTAGCGGGAAGAGGATGTGGTTTACACCAGTCTCATGGTGGTCCAGTCACAGTTGATGTAGCAGGAAACAAACGATAGATCAGGATGTGGATGCGCTAAAGAGTAAGAACCTGTTTTCTGCCTTCAGATGACTCATACTATTCAGATGCTTAAATGAAGAACGATCACCTAGGCCTTGATCAGCTCCTTGGTTTCTGGGCTGAAGTTGTCGTTTACAAGACGGTTGGGAATTGATGTGAACAACGGGGCTTTTTGCTCTTTTGTGTGAAGCTGGGGAAATCCTAAAACAGCGTAACTATGATGACAGGAGAACTTAGCCATGATGTCAATGCCCTGCTAAGGTGGACGGGCGGCTATGCTCAATTTTGTTCCTCATTCATCAAGGGGAACACTTGAATATTTATAACTTGCAAACATTCCGCAGAGGGTGTCATAGGTTGTGTTGCTATGGTGGCAGATTTTCCAATTAGCTTGATGTTGTGTGATAGGTACAGGAAATATCTGAAAATGTATATTTTCCAGCTGTGTACAAAATGTGAATGTAATTTCTTATTAGCATGTTTTCATAAGGTAATGAAATTAACCATCCACTGTAGAGTGAATTTCACTAGTCATGTGAAAATAATACTTTTTGTAATGTACAGTTGATGTCGGAAGTTTACATACAATTAGGTTGGAGTCATTAAAACTCGTTTTTCAACCACTCCACAAATTTCTTGCTAACAAACTATAGTTTTGGCAAGTCGGTTAGGACATCCACTTTGTGCATGACACAAGTAATTTTACCAACAATTGTTTACAGACAGATTATTTCACTTATAATTCACTGTATTACAATTGCAGTGGGTCAGAAGTTTACATACACTAAGTTGACTGTGCCTTTAAACAGCTTGGAAAATTTCAAAAAATGTCATGGCTTTAGAAGCTTCTGATAAGCTAATTGACATAATTTGAGTCAATTGGACATGTACCTGTGGATGTACTTCAAGGCCTACCGTCAAACAAAGTGCCTGTTTGCTTGACATCATGGGAAAATCAAAAGAAATCAGCTAAGACCTCAGAAAAAAAATTGTAGACCTCCACAAGTCTGGTTCATCCTTGGGGGCAACTTTACAGTGTTCGAGCTTTTTGGATTTTGTGCTACAGGATGCAAATTTCTGTTTGAAGAAGCTAGCCTTTGCTTTCCTAACTGCCTGTGTATATTGATTCCTAACTTCCCTGAAAAGTTGCATATCGCGGGGGCTATTCGATGCTGATGCAGTACGCCACAGGATGTTTTTGTGCTGGTCAAGGGCAGTCAGGTCTGGAGTGAACCAAGGGCTATATCTGTTCCTGGTTCTACATTTTTTGAATGGGGCATGCTTATTTAAGATGGTGAGGTAATCCTCTACTGACGGAATGAGGTCAATATCCTTCCAGGATACCCGGGCCAGGTCGATTAGAAAGGCCTGCTCGCAGAAGTGTTTTAGGGAGCGTTTGACAGTGATGAGGGGTGGTCAAACCACAGACCCATTACGGACGCAGGAAATGAGTCAGTGATCGCTGAGATCCTGGTTGAAGACGGCAGAGGTGTATTTGGAGGGCAGGTTAATTAGGATGACATCTATGAGGGTGCCCGTGTTTACGGATTTGGGGTTGTACCTGGTAGGTTCATTGATAATTTGTGTGAGATTGAAAGCATCAAGCTTAGATTGTAGGATGGCCGGGGTGTTAAGCATGTCCCAGTTTAGGTCACCTAACAGCACAAGCTCTGAAGATAGATGGGGGGCAATCAATTCACATATGGTGTCCAGGGCACAGCTGGGGCAGAAGGTGGTCAACATTTTTTTAATAAATTATTTTAAAAGTAGAAGCTCATTGTTTGGGCACAGACCTGGATAGTAAGCCAGAACTCTGCAGGCTATCTCTACAGTAGATTGCAACCCTGCCCCCTTTGGCAGTTCTATCTGTTTGGAAATTGTTATAGTTAGGGATGGAAACTTCAGGATTTTTGGTGGCCTTCCTGAGCCAGGATTCAGACACGGCTAGGACATCCGGGTCTGAATTCACCCAACTTATTGTGGGAAGCTTGTGGAAGGCTACCCAAAACGTTTGACCCAAGTTAAACAATTTAAAGGCAATGCTACCAAATACTAATTGAGTGTATATAAACTTGTGACCAACTGGGAATGTGATGAAAGTAATAAAAGCTGAAATAAATCGTTCTCTCTACTATTATTCTGACATTTCACATTCTTAAAATAAAGTGTTGATCCTAACTGACCTAAAACGGGGAATTTTTACTAGGATTAAATGTCAGGAATTGTGAAACTGATTTTAAATGTATTTGGCTAAGGTGTATGTAAACTTCCGACTTCAACTGTAAATGATACAGTAACATTTGAAAGCTGTACAGTAACTGCCAAACACACAACAACAATGATAAGCCTCATCCCCTGTATCATTATTTTAGCTTGGTCAGGTTAGAAAGTGTGTCTTTAAAACCCTCAGCCTACAATTTCTGCATCCCTGCTGAAATCTAATTAACATAATAAAAATATCCCCATCAAAATCTGTCTGTTTAAGCTAGAGATCTTTTTCTGCATGGTCTGCGTTTCAAGCCACCGTATCCACCGATATCGCCCTTCTGCATCTGCGGTGAAAGGTGGCAGAACTAGAGCGGCGTTTGTTAGACCATGGGACATCCCAAAAATTGGTCTTGTTACGAAACGTCTAGCGTCCGAACAGTTTGCCCTACAAACTATATTATGATCCTCTATTGACAGATGAGACTCTCACGAACGCCAGGGTGCTGTAGGACGCCCACAAGCCTCACAAGACTTGTCTGAAGGTCCCCGGTACCGGTTTATAAAAATGAATGGAAGTGTATATCGAGATAGTTTAGTGCCTAAAATGAAGGGATAAATGTATGGGGAAAAAATGATTTAATACTTTAAAAAATGACATTGTTTCCTGATCTTTCTTATATCTGAGAGATATAGGACCGACACTTCAGAACAATCTTCCTTTAGATTTTTTTGGGGGGGAACTATCTGTTCGATGTATTGAATCTGTTATTTGGTGTGTTTCTATTGGCTAATAGCATTAATGCCAAATTCAATGTTTCCTCCAATAAATGTGTGTATATATATTTCTTTCTTCATTAAGGGGTCTTAAAAATCGAAATTGACTAGCTAAATAATCCTTGGTATGACCATCTTTAAACAATTCCATATGTTAGCTTAGAACCCCCCCCCCCCCCCCCAGCTTAGAGGGTTAAGACAGTGACCCTCGTTGCAGCAGGCTCTAGCTGTATTCAATTATTAACCAGGCTGCTGTTGTCCCAGGTAACCTTGTGGTAAGCTGGTAACAACACTAAGCTGTTAAAACAGGCATGCAGTCACGTTCAAGCTCCGGTCTTGCTCAACCTAGAACTTTACCACCGGTATCAATCATTCCCTCTAGTAGGTCCTTTATCAATTTCCTTTGGTGTTGAGCTGGCGAGGTGAACTTTCTCCCAGTACAGTGAACAGATTGGGGGCCATCCAGTAGCTGCAAATACTAGCTCTTTCTAATTTCTCTTTCTCCTGCACTAACTCTTTCCTCTCAGCTGTCCTCTCCTTCCCCTCCTCCTTAGTATCTCTCTCAGCCTTGGTCTTATTTTTTCACTAATATCTCCCTCCATTATTTTACACCTCTTCTCTGTCCCCCTCTCGCCAACTGAATCATGAGTTGCAAAGTGGACCAGAGTTGGCCTATACGTCACAGTTGACACATTATGGAATGGGTTTATGAGAATGTTCCCTTTTAATGCCAACCGCTAAAGGAGCAGACTCGTGAGAAGTAAGCCATTTTTAAATAATGCCACACATACTCGAGATGCCTTGCCTGACCAAATCTGTTCTGCAGAGGTCCAATCTAACGTCTTGTAATGCTAAAACTAAAGGACTACAAGCTGGTCTGGAAGTGACTGCTTTTTTTAGCCTCCGGCCCGTGGCGTTCTCCTCGGTCAACTGATTGACAGACCAAGACAGTTGACATAGTCGGTACCCTGTTGCCTACCAGTCTACCTCGTTCTAATTGCTTTCACCCACCGCTTTAAAATCCAATCAAATAATTATTTATCTTGCTGATTACAGAAGTACAGAATGAGAAAAAGAGTCTACTTGAGAGCCATTGTTTTCTGTATGTTATACTGTGGTCATGGGGGGAACATTCCTTATGAAAAGGACATTTCACTCTGTCTACGGTCTTAGTTCAATTACAGTGATAAAGTAGTTTGAGGTGTTCTCTGGCAGAACTCTGTGCGACATACATTTTTAATGACTTCCAACCGGTTCTGAATGAGACAAGGTTTACTTCATCTTACCTTTCCCCTCTCTGCTCGGTCAAATAACATCTCAATGTTTTGGGGACTGTAAACATAATTATGGGCAAACATGTCTGTTCCAAGGGCTAGGCAACCCTGTTCCTAAAGTTCAGCTTGTACTTATTTTAGTTCCAACCAGGCACCGCATCTGATTTTACCGGTAACCTCATCAACTGTGCTAATTGATCAATATCGGTGACTTAAGATTGACAAGTTTGCATAGGTGCCTGTGGCAGTGACCCACCAGGACCACGGTGGTAACAGTCAGAAATGTGTGTTGGCTGAGCCAAACTTATGGGCTTTAATTGCTCTATTTTTCAGAGGAGGAGTTGAGGAAACTTAGAGAAGAAACCAATGTAGAGACACTGAAACAGGAGCTGGAGAAAGAGAGATCGAAAAGGCTGGACTTGGAACAAAAACTGAACTTAGAAGTTCTCAAAACGAGGTAAGAGGCGTGTACGCAGACGCTCTACTGCTGGCTTCCGTGTGTCGGCCCCCTGTGTGTGTCGCCCCCTGTGTGTGTCGGCCCCTGTGTGTGTCGGCCCCTGTGTGAGCGGAGCGTTCCCGATTTGACTGGAGCGCTGAGCGAGATTTCCAAAGGCTGGAGCGTCGGCCTTCTTGCCCGCTTCAGTAGCGTTCACATCACCAGCTCAGGGCATGCCCGGCCCAGCGTGCATTTGTAGTCTAGTTGTGTGCTGCTATAGCCCCTTGTTTTAGCTAATGTCATGGAGTTCGCTAAATATTTTCATAAAGAAACTGATAAAATACACAGATGCAAAATCAAAGTGACTTCCGAAGATGAGGACCAAGTGGGGGAGTGCGGTGATGTAATGTCCACAACTAAAGAATCATTGTGGAATCTGAAAAGACAGTTTCAAAAGAAAGGAACGAGGTGGGTAGCTAATTAATAGATAATGGTGTCAATGTATTTATAAACAAAAAATCTTTTCTCTTAAGTTTCCTTCATTTTTGTTCTATTATCTATACAATAGGCCATAATATATATATTTTTTGTCCCAATAGGCCTGGAATATTCCAACTTTCAAGGAGCTTTCGGTTTTGATTGAATTATACAAACATAGAGGCCTATAAATAATAAAACAAAAATAATTAAAAAAACATGCATCCCTACCCAGCCTGGCAAGCTTGGCCAAAAAGGGTGTTTAGCCTCACGAGTGGCTCTGCAAGTGTGGAGAGGATATTCTCCGCTGCTGGCCGGCTCTCCAGGCACCATCGCATGAGCCTCATGCCACAGACTCTAAAAATGTATTCAAAGGCAAAAATGAGTAATAAGGCATTTTTTATTTAATTTGTATTTAATTCTAAATACGTCACAGCTTATATGCACAGTTTATAGACCATAATGATTTAATACATCAAAATGTTTTTAAAATGCTGAGTGCTTAATGTCTTGGACTCCTTACCAGCCTAGTGTGTCACAATGTATTTCTCTGTGAGCTATAGCCTTGAAATAATTGAAATAATATAGTCTGAATAATTCATTTTGGTTCTTTCTTAGGCTCCTTGTCTGGCTCTTGACCTATTTAGAGTGTTGATATGCTGTTTACTATGACATGTAGCCTATTTGAAATGATCAGCTCTTACATTCACCTTTTCATGTTTATTATAATACTTTTCATTTGGTTTCAATACATCAAAACCAAATGGTAGGTCCGGGTAGTCACAAAAATAGATGGTTACTTTGGGATTTTTAATGAATGGAGCGGGAGTTTATTTTCCTGTGAGTGAGGAGCGGCTTTTAGCGGAGCGGTTGGAAAGGACGTTGGGCTCCATGAGCGATGAGCACACACCCTGTGTGTGGGTCGGTCGGTCAGACGGTCGGTTGGTCCCTGTGTGGGTCGGTCGGTCGGTTGGTCCCTGTGTGGGTCGGTCGGTCGGTTGGTCCCTGTGTGGGTCGGTCGGTCGGTTGGTCCCTGTGTGGGTCGGTCGGTCGGTCGGTTGGTCCCTGTGTGGGTCGGTCGGTCGGTCGGTTGGTCCCTGTGCGGGTCGGTCGGTCGGTTGGTCCCTGTGTGTGGGTCGGTCGGTCGGTTGGTCCCTGTGTGGGTCGGTCGGTCAGTTGGTCCCTGTGTGGGTCGGTCGGTCGGTTGGTCCCTGTGTGTGTGTGTGGGTCGGTCGGTCCCTGTGTGGAATGGTCCCTGTGTGTGTTTGATTTTTCAACACCGATACCGATTATTGGAGGCACAAAAAAAGCCGATACCGATTAATCGGGCGATTAAAAAAATAATAATAATAATAATAATAACATTTTTTTTTTACAACAATACTGAATGAACACTTATTTTAACTTAAAATAATACATCAATAAAATCAATTTAGCCTCAAATAAATAATGAAACATGTTCAATTTGGTTTAAATAATGCAAAAACAAAGTGTTGGAGAAGAAAGTAAAAGTGCAATATGTGCCATGTAAGAAAGCTAACATTTAAGTTCCTTGCTCAGAACATGAGAACATATGAAAGCTGGTGGTTCATTTTAACATGAGTCTTCAATATTCCCAGGTAAGAAGTTTTAGGTTGTGGTTATTATAGGAATTATAAGACTATTTCTCTCCATACCATTTGTATTTCATTAACCTTTGACTATTGGATGTTCTTATAGGCACTTTAGTATTGCCAGTGTAACAGTATAGCTTCCATCCCTCTCCTCGCTCCTACCTGGGCTCGAACCAGGAACACAACGACAACAGCCACCCTCGAAGCAACGTTACCCATGCAGAGCAAGGGGAATAACTACTCCAAGCCTCAGAGTGAGTGACGTTTGAAACGCTATTAGCGCGCACCCCGCTAACTAGCTAGCCATTTCACATCGGTTACACCAGCCTAATCTCGGGAGTTGATAGGCTTGAAGCACAGCGAAGAGCTTCTGGCAAACACACGAAAGTGCTGTTTGAATGAATGCTTACTAGCCTGCTGCTGCCTACCACCGCTCAGTCAGACTGCTCTATCAAATATCAAATCATAGACTTAATTATAACATAATAACACACAGAAATACGAGCCTTAGGTCATTAATATGGTCGAATCCGGAAACTATCATCTCGAAAACAAGACGTTTATTCTTTCAGTGAAATAGGAACCGTTCCGTATTTTATCTAATGGGTGGCATCCCTAAGTCTAAATATTCCTGTTACATTGCACAACCTTCAATGTTATGTCATAAATACGTAAAATTCTGGGAAATTAGGCGGCCCAAACTGTTGCATATACACTGACTCTGCGTGCAATGAACGCAAGAGAAGTGACACAATTTCACCTGGTTAATATTGCCTGCTAACCTGGATATCTTTTAGCTAAATATGCAGGTTTAAAAATATATACTTCTGTGTATTGATTTTAAGAAAGCATTGATGTTTATGGTTAGGTACCCATTGGAGCAACGATACGCACCGCATCGATTATATGCAACGCAGGACACGCTAGATAAACTAGTAATATCATCAACCATGTGTAGTTAACTAGTGATTATGATTGATTGTTTTTTATAAGATAAGTTTAAGGCTAGCTAGCAACTTACCTTGGCTTCTACTGCATTCGCGTAACAGGCAGGCTCCTCGTGGAGTGCAATGTAATCAGGTGGTTAGAGTGTTGGACTAGTTAACTGTAAGGTTGCAAGATTGAATCCCCGAGCTGACAAGGTAAAAATCTGTCATTCTGCCTCTGAACGAGGCAGTTAATCCCCCGTTCCTAGGCCGTCATTGAAAATAAGAATGTGTTCTTAACTGATTTGCCTAGTTAAATAAAGGTTAAATGAAGGTGTACATTTTCTAAATTTAAATTCGGCCAAATCGGTGTCCAAAAATACCGATTTCCAATTGTTATGAAAACTTGAAATGGACCCTAATTAATCAGCCATTCCGATTAATCGGTCACTGTGTGTGTTTGCGGTCACTGTGTGTGTGTGCGTGTTGGTCCCTGTGTGCGCGTGTCGGTCCCTGTGCGCGTGTTGGCCGGTCCCTGTGTGTGTGTGTGTGTTTGTATATATGTATATATATGTGGGTCAGTGTGTGTGTCGGTCGGTCGGTCGGTCGGTCGGTCCCCTGTGTGTGTGTGTGTGTGTGTGTGTGTGTGTGTGTGTGTGTGTGTGTGTGTGTGTGTGTGTGTGTGTGTGTGTGTGTGTGTGTGTGTGTGTGCGCGCGTGTGTCGGTCGCTGTGTGTGTGCGCATGGGTCGGCCGGTCACTGTGCGTGTGGGTCGGCCGGTCCCTGTGTGTGTGTGTGTATATATGTAGGTCAATGTGTGTGTGTGTCGATTGGTCCCTGTGTGTGTGTTGGTCGGTCCGTGTGTGTGTTTGTTGATCGGTCGGTCCCTGTGTGTGTCGTCCCCTGTGTGTTTTTGTGTGTCGGTCTCCATGTCTTGTCCCTGTTAAAAATAGAGCCTCTCCTTGAGTTGGGTATGGGAATATGTCAAGAAGCCGAGCCAGGCTGCCAATAAGCATTCATGCACGTAGTGACTCCCTCAATACCCTAGGCTTTGTAACACTAAACCCAAAGGTCTCTAATGTCATATGTCTAAGTATAAATCACATCTGTGTCTGTGAAGTCTCCATTTGTTTTATATGGAAAAATCTCTGTGTCAATCCTTTGAAGGCTAGAAAAAAACGTTAAGATGACGTCTCATTTATTTTCCTTTGTGATCACTGATAAGTGAAACCAATATTGTTATGAATCATTTTGCATTCACTTGTCTGGCACAATAATGTCTCAATAAGGTAGTGTGTTTTTCTGAAGCCATGGTTAATGCTCTACCTACTACTAATGCTTCGTCTCTCCTGTTCCTAGACCAGAAGATTCCGCACCACAGCCACCCAGAGCAACAACTGCAGCTCCCACCGCCAACAGTACAGGTCAGCCAGAAACGGGTACATACTGTAGATAGCTAAAGATACGCACAGGTTATTTGAATCATGACCGATGAGCTCATTCACAAATCTTTAGAATGTATGTCATTAGACAGAGGCCACCAGCGCCTTAACACTCCACCTCGCTCACCATTTCAAATTCCCATGACCTGTCTAATAAGGCCTCGGAATGGAGAAGAGTTGAATGAGTGACTCGTCTCATCTTTTCAGCTCTCTGAATCTCAGGGCTCGGCTTCTCTGTGTGGGAGTTAGAGTTGAAGCGATGTGCTTTTCTTAGCCTCTCTGCTCGCAACCCATCAAAAAACAATCTCTCGCCTCTTCCCCTGTGTGTGTGTGTGTGTGTGTGTGTGTGTGTGTGTGTGTGTGTGTGTGTGTGTGTGTGTGTGTGTGTGTGTGTGTGTGTGTGTGTGTGTGTGTGTGTGTGTGTGTGTGCCACTTACGCTTGTACATCGCTTGCGTGCTTGTGCGTGTGTGCAACACGCAGCACAAACAGGAAGTGTGTGTAAGTGGGAGTGCTCCAGTGAAGGTGTGGGGACAGGAGGAAGAGGAATGTGTGATGAATTGCGTTGCATCCCTCTCTCTCTCTGTAGGGAATGTCACACATTTCTATAAGGTGTATGAATGTGACTGTGGAACATTTGCCTTTCTACTCCCCTGTGACCATGCTCAAATCCAGATTTTCTCACACCAGGGTTCTCCACTTAATTCAGTCAGCCTGGTTTTCAAATGAGGCTTTCTTTGTACTGCTAGTGGCTGCTTTAACTCCTCAAGTGGGTGTTGTCCCTCCCTCACAAGAAATAGGCTAGTATGGTTCATAAAAATGCATTATGTAGGCCTACTGCATGCTGTAGTGAATAAGATGTTTCACGGTATGAAGAATGTCTGGGACTGCCCTAGAAATTCCATTTACCTGAAAGTCTTGCCCCAACTACAATGGTTGCTTACTTTTCTTGTCAGCCAATTTATTCAGGTATCTGCTATTCTCGGAAACCCAGAACAAAAATCTGGCGTAATTGCTTCAGATTAGATTATGAGATAAGATACTAATGACACTAGTAATGTCTCCACCACCTTAAACGGAAACCCTCAGCCAAAGCATGGGCCAAATGTCCCATTTCTAAAACAAAAGATGCGAACACCTGAAATTGTCCAAATGATCGGTGACAATTTTTTGGGATCTCGGAACAAACTTGTTATTCGTCGCATACCATATTGACACACACTACGATACCATCCTATGTTATGCCCTTGTCTGTCCCCAAGGGATTTAAGTATACTGAACAAAAATATAAACACAACATGCAATCATTTCAAAGATTTTATGAAGTTGCTGGATACTGGCGGGAACTGGAACACGCTGTCGTACACGTTGATCCAGAGCATCCAATACATGCTCAATGGGTGACATGTCTGGTGAGAATGCCGGCCATGGAAGAACTGGGACACTTTAAGCTTCCAGGAATGGTGTACAGATCCTTGAGACATGGGGCTGTGCATTGTCATGCTGAAACATGTCATGGCGGCGGATGAATGGCACAACAATGGGCCTCAGCATCTCGTAACCGTATCTCTGTGCATTCAAATTGCCATCGATCCGCTGTGTTCATTGTCCGTAGCTTATGCCTCCACATACCATAACCCCACCACCACCATGGGGCACTCTGTTCACAACGTTGACATCAGCAAACTGCTCACCCACACAACACTATACACGTGGTCTGCGGTTGTGAGGCCGGTTGGACGTACTGCCAACTTCTCTAAAACGACATTGGAGTTGGCTTATGGTTGAGAAATTAACACTCAGTTCTCTGCCAAAAGCTCTGGTGGACAATCCTGCAGTCAGCATGCCAATTGCATGCTCCCTCAACTTGAGACATCTGTGGCATTGTGCTGAGACAAAACTGCACATTTTAGTGACCTTTTGTCCCCAGCACAAGGTGCACCTGTGTAATGATCATGCTGTTTAATCAGCTTATTGATATGCCACACCTGTCAGGTGGCTGGATTATCTTGGAGAAGGAGAAATGCTCACTAACAGGGATGTAAGCAAATTTGTGTACAAAATTTGAAAGAAAAAAGCTTTTTGTTCATATGGAACAATTCTAGGATATGTTATTTCAGACCATGAAACATGGGACCAACACTTTACATGTTGCATTTATATTCTTCTTCAGATGTAAGAATTCAGAGTGCGGCCGTATGCTTGACCTCAGACGTAAACACTTTAACCGTTTGTCATGACTCTCCCTCCAATCACCCACCACCATAGTCTCGGAAATCCCAGACCGATGTTAACATTGTGGGAGTTGGGAGGCAACCCGTCTGCCTACTGTAGGAAGACTGACCACCACATTGCTCGTCCACTCAGCCACTCTTAATTCTTGTATATTCCAAACAGAGAGGCTGTGGTGCCGATTTTAATGGTACACATGTGAGGTGTCTAAGGGGAATAAGCAGTGTTGTCTATTTTAATTGGGTGTGATGTCGGGCTACTATTCATTTGAATGAGGTGTCTGGTAGAGAGCTGTTAGTTAATTGGTTCCAGAGACGTGCACTAGTGATAATACAGCATGTGGTGTGAGAGAAGAGAGAAAGGTGTTCGGATACACTTTGATCCAGATTAAGAAATACAGATGTAACTGAAATAATTTAGGCCTGACCAAAATAACACAGTGGTGTGGTAACTTAGGCCTGACCAAAATAACACAGAAGTGTGGTAACTTAGGCCTGACCAAAATAACACAGTGGTGTGGTAACTTAGGCCTGACCAAAATAACACAGTGGTGTGGTAACTTAGGCCTGACCAAAATAACACAGTGGTGTGGTAACTTAGGCCTGACCAAAATAACACAGAAGTGTGGTAACTTAGGCCTGACCAAAATAACACAGTGGTGTGGTAACTTAGGCCTGACCAAAATAACACAGTGGTGTGGTAACTTAGGCCTGACCAAAATAACACAGTGGTGTGGTAACTTAGGCCTGACCAAAATAACACAGTGGTGTGGTAACTTAGGCCTGACCAAAATAACACAGTGGTGTGGTAACTTAGGCCTGACCAAAATAACACAGTGGTGTGGTAACTTAGGCCTGACCAAAATAACACAGTGGTGTGGTAACTTAGGCCTGACCAAAATAACACAGTGGTGTGGTAACTTAGGCCTGACCAAAATAACACAGTGGTGTGGTAACTTAGGCCTGACCAAAATAACACAGTGGTGTGGTAACTTAGGCCTGACCAAAATAACACAGTGGTGTGGTAACTTAGGCCTGACCAAAATAACACAGTGGTGTGGTAACTTAGGCCTGACCAAAATAACACAGTGGTGTGGTAACTTAGGCCTGACCAAAATAACACAGTGGTGTGGTAACTTAGGCCTGACCAAAATAACACAGTAGTGTTGTGCTCACAACATTTGATGCTACTACAAGCATAAGTCGGGTAATGTTGAGTTAAATGTTGAGTTAGTCAAATGTATTTCCATTTCAAACAACATGGTTATTTCCTACAGTATAGGCAGTGGTCACCAACACTAGTCCTGGAAAGGATGTGCAGGCTTTTGTTGCAACCCAGCTCTAACAGACTTGATTCAGCAAAACGAGGTCTAACATTAACATTATCCAATCGGTTCCTCTGCAGACAAGCAGAAGGAGACCATGTACTCGCGGCTGCAGACGTGGCTTTACGACCGATTTGGAGCGTACATCGAGGACTTCCGCTTCCAGCCGGAGGTGAACACGGTGGAGCCAGATGAGCCGCTAAGCGCTAAGAGGTGAGAACTGCCCCCATAACCACAACGACCTCAGACAACCAATGCTTTCCCATTGAGAAATGATGTACTCTAGATTCTGACTTCATAATTTCCTCTGTAATTGCTCCCCTCGGCCCCTCTCCTCTCCTTTGATAAGCGTGGACGACCAGCCAGCCACTGTAGTCATCAGGTTAACCGACTCAGAGGACAGAGTACATGCTGCTTAGAGAAGGGTCATAAAACTGATGGCTTTGTAATGGGCCTAGAGTCTGTCAGCATGCTATTCATCAGCACCCTCCGTAAAGTAGCCAGTCATGATGGGAACTACTGTCCTCATGAGCTCACCCTGATGTCTGATTGGCCTGTTATTATAACCTACAGCCAATCCCAGGGCTTTCAGCACAGCAGAGGTTGTAACCATGGTGTTAAGGAAGTGGGAGTATTGTCTGACCCCTGGTGGTGGGTTGAGGGCTTTGCAGCTGACCTTTTTTTTGTTCTTCGCTTGTTAGGACTGATTAAGGATCAGCTCTCCCTACTCAGTTCATACAGTGACCTTGTTGAGTGGAACTGCACCAACTGGCCCCGTGTCAGTTTTTAGTGCTCCGATTCTTTCTCCAATTCTCAGTCCTCTCCTGAATGACGTAGACTGGAGTCATGGGGATTCGTACTGAATACAAGTACAATAGACAGAGGGGTGAGAGAAAGAGAGACGGAAGAGAGGAAGAGAACACTCAGTGTTCACCATGCCTGTGGAGTCATGGGTAGCCTGACTTAAACTATCCTGGCTGTAACTTTATCCAAGTACATATTAGAGGATTAGAGGGTAGAGAGGGAGGGGGAGAGAAGGAAGGAGCATTCACTGCACCAGTTGAAATGGCCTTGATGTTAGTTTTTGAGGCTGAAAGAGATGGGGAGATGGGATAGAGAGGCAGACAAAAATACCTTCTGAGACAAGAGGTTCTTCCAGGCACCACATACTTTCTCATGAAGGATGCCTAAATGCAGCACGATCATTTTGTACTTTTGCTCCACCAAAACATATCTAGTTCTGTTTGTGCTCGTCTTACATCATTTTGTTTATGCTTTTGTCATGCAGAGTTCTAGTTGAATCAAACTCCCTTTCTCTTGTCCCCTGTCCTCAGATTGACTGAAAACATGAGACGACTCAGTAAGTACTGTACATTTAGTGGACCAGATGTAACAATCACACTTTATGTCAGGGGTATCTTGATGAATATTCTGAAATATATTCATAATCGGAATATGAAAATCGGAATATGAAAAATGTGTTTGTAGTAATAAATTATGATTTTTGTCTCAGTCTCTGATTGTGCTTTGTTAATGGTCAATACTTTCTACTCCTCTGTAGAGCGAGGTGCCAAACCTGTCACTAACTTCAAGAAGAACCTTTTTGCCTTATCCAGCTGGCACTCCGTGTATACGTCAACCTTTGCCTTCATTGTGAGTGTACACACACACACTATCACAGCAATGAAGATCAATATCTCTATCTCTCACCTTGTGTGTGTGTGTGTGTGTGTGTGTGTGTGTGTGTATATTTTGTCTCAGAGACTGAGACAAAAATCACAAATATATATATATATATTTATATATTTGTTTATAGATTTACATTAAAATATCTTTCTTTATTGGCATCTGCATGAGTACTGTATATAATATGTATTGCATAGTAACGAGATGTTCCATACTTGGTATGGGTTATAGACTAGAGATGGTAGATTGTGTGACCTGTTCTCTCCTCCCCCACCCCTCTCTTTTCCACAGATCTATATGAATGCAGCGTGGCACGGTTGGGCCATCCCCTTGTTTCTCTTCCTAGCCATTCTCAGGCTGTCCTTGAATTACCTCATTTCCAGGTAGCTTACCTCATTTCCAGGTAGCTTACCTCATTTCCAGGTAGCTTACCTCATTTCCAGGTAGCTTACCTCATTTCCAGGTAGCTTACCTCATTTACAGGTAGCTTACCTCATTGCAACGTGCATCGTCTATTGTCCAATGGAAAAAATTTACAATCTGCTTGGACATGGGTAATCTGCTTGTGAAATGAGTCAAACTTGTCTCTCTCCGTTTTCTTCTCAGAGGTTGGAGGATCCAGTGGAGTATTGTGCCGGAGATCTCTGAACCTGCGGTAAGACGTGTATGATGTAAACCTCTTTTGGGAAGGGGGTCCAAAAACAACCCCCCCCCCCCCCCCCCCCCCGCTCAAGCCCTTGCGCATTCAGTGTTTGCCAATTTGGGGGCACTGGGTGTTACCAGAACAATTTCTGCATTGGGGGGGAATAGTTTTGGATGTAACTTTCATCTTTTCCCAGGATCCACCAAAGGAGGATCTGACTGTTTCAGAGAAGTTCCAGTTAGTTCTTGATGTCGCTCAAAAAGCACAGGTGAGCTGTGATCATGTGATATGATCATGTCTTCACCTTTTGTTTTAGAAAGGGCGAGATATGGGCTTCCGACACATTGTTGGTGCTGGCTTCCGGGTTAAGCAGGCGGGTGTTAAGAAGCACGGTTTGGCGGGTCATGTTTCAGAGGATGCATGCCTCGACCTCCCGAGCGCTTTGGGGAGTTGCAGCGATGAGACAAGATCGAAATAGGGGAGAGAAAAGAAGAAAAAAAAGTGCGATAGGCGTCACGATGACATCTACTTTGCGATGTGAGGTGTTGCTCTCTTAAGCTGGTGTGCTGTTTTCACATGTGTGTGTTCTTCACAGAATCTATTTGGAAAGATGGCAGATGTCCTGGAGAAAATAAAGAAGTGAGTGACTTGTGTGTGTTCAAAGTTTATTTAAGGTTCTAACCAACTTGTTTCACACTTTGTATCCTTGTGTGCCCCTGTGTTTCAGCCTGTTCATGTGGGTGCATCCTGAGATCACTCAAAAGCTCTACATCGGTCTGTGGGTGGTCTTCATCTGCTCCTGTCTCCTACCCTACAAACTCATGGGCTTCATGATGGGTTGGTACAATATGTAAAACCCTCGCATGACCTGAGATCAGAACATCCTCCATGGTTATTGTCTGACCCTGCTTGTCATCTATTAACGTTTGAACTTCTTGAATAATGTACTCTTAAATCTCCACCCGGCACAGCCAGAAGAGGACCGCTCAGAGCCTGGTTCCTCTAGGTTTCTTCCTAGGTTCCTGTCTTTCTAGGGAGTTTTTCCGTGCTTCTGTATTGCTTGCTCTTTGGGGGATTTAGGCTGGGTATCTGTAAATACATTTGATTCATTGATTGACTCACCACTACACCTACCCAGTGATGCTCCAAGCACTGAGAAAAATACAGAAAAAAGATAAATGGAGAGACACCTCCATGGATCACGAGGATATCTCCTCTCATCCATTTTCCTTGTGCCACCGCTCATCCCTTTTCCTTGGGCCACCGCTCATCCCTTTTCCTTGGGCCATCTCTCCAGGGCTGTATGCAGGGTTCAAGTTCTTCATCATCGACTTCCTGTTTAGGAGCTGTCCCAAGCTAAGGGACAAGTATGACACGCCCCACATCATCTGGACCAGCCTGCCCACAGACCCACAGCTGAAGGAGCGTGGGGGCACCACACTGTCCAGACGGGTATGTCTCAGACTCTATACTGTTGTATGTAATACATGTACAGTTGAAGTCGGAAGTTTACATACACTTAGGTTGGCGTCATTAAAACTCGTTTTTCAACCACTCCACAAATGTCTTGTTAACAAACTATAGTTTTGGCAAGTCGGTTAGGACACCTACTTTGTGCATGACACAAGTAATTTTTCCAACGATTGTTTACAAACAGATTATTTCTTATTATTCACTGTATCACAATTCCAGTGGGTCAGAAGTTTACATACACTAAGTTGACTGTGCCTTTAAACAGCTTGGAAAAATCCACAAAATTATTTCATGGCTTTAGAAGGTTCTGATAGGCTAATTAACATAATTTGAGCCAATTGGAGGTGTACTTCAAGGCCTATCTTAAAACTCAGTGCCTCTTTGCCTGACATCATGGGAAAATCAAAAGAAATCAGCCAAGACCTCGGAAAACTAATTATAGACCTCCAAGTCTGGTTCATCCTTGGGAGCAATTTCCAAACGCCTGAAGGTACCACGTTCATCTGTACAAACAATAGTACACAAGTATAAACACCATGGGACCACGCAGCCGTCATACAGCTCAGGAAGGAGACACGTTCTGTCTCCTAGAGATGAATGTACTTTGGTGCGAAAAGTGCAAATCAATCCCAGAACAACAGCAAAGGACCTTGTGAAGATGCTGGAGGAAACGGGTACAAAAGTATCTATATCCACAGTAAAACAAGTCCTATATCGACATAACCTGAAAGGCCGCTCAGCAAGGAAGAAGCCACTGCTCCAAAACCGCCATAAAAAAGCCAGACTAGGATTTTCAACTGCACATGGGGACAAAGATCGTACTTTTTAGAGAAATGTTCTATGGTCTGATGAAGCAAAAATAGAACTGTTTGGCCATAATGACCATCGTTATGTTTGGAGGAAAAAGGGGGGGCTTGCAAGCCGAAGAACACCATCCCAACCGTGAGGCACAGGGGTGGCAGCATCATGTTGTGGGGGTGCTTTTCTTCAGGAGGGACTGGTGCACTTCACAAAATAGATGGCATCATGAGGAGGGAAAATGTTGTGGCTATATTGAAGCAACATCTCAAGACATCAGTCAGGAAGTTAAAGCTTGGTCTCAAATGTGTCTTCCAAATGGACAATGACCACAAGCATACTTCCAAAGTTGTGGCAAAATGGCTTAATGACAACAAAGTCAAGGTATTGGAGTGGCCATCACAAAGCCCTGACCTCAATCCTGTAGAAATTTGTGGGCAGAACTGAAAAAGCGTGTGTGAGCAAGGAGGCCTACAAACCTGATTCAGTTACACCAGCTCTGTCAGGAGAAATGGGCCAAAATTCACCCAACTTATTGTGGGAAGCTTGTGGAAGGCTACCCGAAACGTTTGACCCAAGTTAAACAATTTGAAGGCAATGCTACCAAATACTAATTGAGTGTATGTAAACTTCTGACCCACTGGGAATGTGATGAAAGAAAGAAAAGCTGAAATAAATCATTCTCTCTTCTATTATTCTGACATTTCACAAATTCTTAAAATAAAGTGGTGATCCTAACTGACCTAAGACAGGGTATTTTTTACTAGGATTAAATGTCAGGAATTGTGAAAAACTGAGTTTAAATATAGTTGGCTAAGGTGTATATAAACTTCCGACTTCAACTGTATCTTTCTGTATTGTATACAAAACATTAGGAACACTTTCCTAATATTGAGTTGCACCCCATTTTGCCCTCAGAACAGCCTCAATTCCTCGGGGCATTTACTCTACAAGGTGTCGAAAGCGCTCCACAGGGATGCTGGCCCATGTTGACTCCAATGCTTCCCACAGTTGTGTCAAGTTGGTTGAATGTCCTTTGAGTGGTGGAGCATTCTTGATACACACACTGTTGAGCGTGAAAAACCCAGCAACGTTGTTGTTCTTGACACAAACCGGTGCGCCTGGCACCTAATAGCATACCCTGTTCAAAGGCAACTTTTCTCTTGACCATTCACCCTCTGTATGGCACACATACACATTACATATCTCAATTGTTTCAAGGTTTAAAAATCCTTCTTTAATCTGTCTCCCCTCCTTAATCTACACTGATTGAAGTGGATTTAACAAGTGACATCAAAGAGATCATAGCTTTCTCCTGGATTCACCTTGTCAGTCTGTCATGGATAGAGCAGGTGTTCTTAATGTTTTGTTCACTCAGTGTTTATGTGCATAGGTGTACACCAGTGGAGGCTGCTGAGGGGAGGACGGCGCATAATAATGTCTGGAACGGCGTAAATGGAGTTGCATCAAACCATGTGTTTGATGTATTTGATTCCGTTCCACCTATTCCGCTCCAGTCATGACACGAGCCCGTCCTCCCCAATTAATGTGCCACCAACCACTTCATATTGATATGTGTCATCGTCGCAGTTCCTCCCTATTCATGTGGGTGTTCACAGCAGCTGGGACTGTGGGAACCCTCATGTCAATGTCTGATCTCCTGAGTTTTCTGTTTCTCCCTCTCAGCTCTCTGGGTTTGAAAAGGTAGGGCTACCATTGTGTGCACTTTGGTTCTTGTGTGCCTGTGTGTACGCCACCATCACCTGTGTGTGTCATTAGAGATGAGCTGCATTCCAAATTGACCCCTTGCCCATTTGGAATTCAGTAGTAGAGCCATGATAACTGTGTGTGAAGGATCAAAATGTGCCCCGTAGTTTAAACAAATGCATCTACCACAGTGCTGTTGAAAGTAATATTTGGCATGTTTAACCAAAGTTGAACTCATAAGAGTTTACCATAATGGTGTTTTGAATGTACAGTGCCAGTCAAAAGTTTGGACACACCTACTCATTCAAGGGTTTTTCTTTATTTGTACTATTTTCTACATTGTAGAATAATAGTGAAGACATTCTCTCAATCAGCTTCATGAGGTTTTGGTCAGGCCTAAGTTACTTTTGACTGGTACTGTTTGATCCGTTCTCAGACACTTTCAGAAGGAACCCTATATTTAAAGTGTTTGTGTGTGGTGAGGAAGTAACTGGTAGAAACTGCTTTATATGTGTTTTGGAAAGATAGGTTCATTAATAGTATTTGTAGTTTGTGCCAAAAGTTTAGTTCCTAGTGCAATATCTATCATAATATCATATCTACTCCCATAAAATCACATACAATTATTAAAGGTTGTTTTATATCCCTTATCAATAGTTATCTATGTTTTCCAGTGTGTGTATTCTGGAGAGATTTACTAAAAATGATCAGACCGTCTCACTATCTTCTAGTCTTTTTTGATGCGTTTCATTCTTTACTGTGAAAGATTATGGTCCCGTATGAGTTCATGGCTTCATGCCTTGCATGAGACACACCACAACCCTATCATTCACATCACCATTAACAAGGCACCCAACACGCACTACAAGCACCCCAGCCAATATACACTGCTTCCCAAACAACTGCTCACCTGAATAAGCTTTGATTGATGCTGAAGTCAAAGCCAAGCTGCTGGTTTGAGTGAGTCTGCTATAATGCACATGCGCTGCTTGGGTTTAGTTAATTCCCTTCCCACACTCTGTTCCTGGTCTAATATGCTGCCCTCTCTCCCTCTGTCCATCCCTCTCTCCCTCTGTCCATCCCTCTCTCCCTCTGTCCATCCCTCTCTTCCTCCGTCCATCCCTCTCTCCCTCCGTCCATCCCTCTCTCCCTCCGTCCATCCCTCTCTCCCTCCGTCCATCCCTCTCTCCCTCCGTCCATCCCTCTCTCCCTCTGTCCATCCCTCTCTCCCTCTGTCCATCCCTCTCTCCCTCTGTCCATCCCTCTCTCCCTCCGTCCATCCCTCTCTCCCTCCGTCCATCCCTCTCTCCCTCCGTCCATCCCTCTCTCCCTCCGTCCATCCCTCTCTCCCTCCGTCCATCCCTCTCTCCCTCCGTCCATCCCTCTCTCCCTCCGTCCATCCCTCTCTCCCTCCGTCCATCCCTCTCTCCCTCTGTCCATCCCTCTCTCCCTTTGTCCATCCCTCTCTCCCTCTGTCCATCCCTCTCTCCCTCTGTCCATCCCTCTCTCCCTCTGTCCATCCCTCTCTCCCTCTGTCCATCCCTCTCTCCCTCTGTCCATCCCTCTCTCCCTCTGTCCATCCCTCTCTCCCTCTGTCCATCCCTCTCTCCCTCTGTCCATCCCTCTCTCCCTCTGTCCATCCCTCTCTCCCTCTGTCCATCCCTCTCTCCCTCTGTCCATCCCTCTCTCCCTCTGTCCATCCCTCTCTCCCTCTGTCCATCCCTCTCTCCCTCTGTCCATCCCTCTCTCCCTCCGTCCATCCCTCTCTCCCTCCGTCCATCCCTCTCCCTCCGTCCATCCCTCTCTCCCTCTGTCCATCCCTCTCTCCCTCCGTCCATCCCTCTCTCCCTCCGTCCATCCCTCTCTCCCTCCGTCCATCCCTCTCTCCCTCCGTCCATCCCTCTCTCCCTCCGTCCATCCCTCTCTCCCTCCGTCCATCCCTCTCTCCCTCCGTCCATCCCTCTCTCCCTCCGTCCATCCCTCTCTCCCTCCGTCCATCCCTCTCTCCCTCCGTCCATCCCTCTCTCCCTCCGTCCATCCCTCTCTCCCTCTGTCCATCCCTCTCTCCCTCTGTCCATCCCTCTCTCCCTCTGTCCATCCCTCTCTCCCTCCGTCCACCATCCCTCTCTCCCTCCGTCCACCATCCCTCTCTCCCTCCGTCCACCATCCCTCTCTCCCTCTGTCCATCCCTCTCTCCCTCTGTCCATCCCTCTGTCCATCCCTCTCTCCCTCCGTCCATCCCTCTCTCCCTCCCTCCTTTTCCCCACTCTCTGTTTCTCTTTTAGATTCAGCCGGCGGTAGCTCGTGGGAGTCTAGGGACAGGCCTAGCATGCGGTATCAGTCTAGAGGAACAGACTGGCAGGGTCTACAATACTAAGAAGGGTTCTTTCCATGAGGTCTTCAATCTATCCGAGGATGAGCGCCCTCTAGCAGGTTGTTAGAGCGCTGCAGAATAAACGTCAGCAGCGACAGCTACATTGTGCCTGGCCAGCTTCCTCCCCTGTTACATGTTGACCCTGTTTCCATAGTTGATGATGAACTTAGTGTTTATTCATTGTGTTATGTTGGGACAGTGCAAGCTGTGAAACCAGGAATATTGACTGTGTGTGTTGGCAATGTGGCAGACTTTTGCGTGTGTCTTGATTGGTTTTGTTGGCAGTGTGTGAGAATGGCTGGCGATGCTGCTTGATCAACAGGGACAGGAAGAGTCCCACTGACTACATCCGTAATGGGGTGCTCTTTGTCACTGAAAAGTAAGCCATCTACTGCCTATACCTAACTGTCACATGTAGAAATCACACTTGGCATCGTGTTGTATTGTTTGTGTTAGTTTGTGTATTGTATTGGCCTACTTCTCCATGCTTATTACGTGTTTTCTATCCATCGCCAGTTACCTTTGCTTTGAAAGCTCAAGCTCCAGGTCAAACTCCTCTAAAAAGAATAAAGTCATCAAACTGATTGACATCACTGATATTCAGAAGGTGGGTGTCTTCATCTTTGCTCCACCTTCTGTCCAATGTCTCAATTTCATTGGTTTCTAAAAATGTACTTCTGCAGTAGAATGTAAATGTTGTTTATCTGTGGGTTTTTTGTCCCACAGTACAAAGTCTTGTCTGTACTGCCTGGGTCTGGAATGGGAATCTCCATAGCAACACCGTCCACCCAGAAGGTAGGAACACTTATGGACAGTCTATTTTAGACCAAGTTTTCTCTCTATTTAGGTCTGATACTGTTGGTCAATATACTATTAATAAGTTGATCTGTGATCTTCCACCCTCCTTTCCTCTCGGCTTGTCACTCTACATCTGTCTACTTTTCTAACTCTTTCTTTCGTTCTCTCTCTCTCAGCCGTTGGTGTTTGGTGCCATGATCCACAGGGATGAGGCCTTTGATGCCATCTTCACACAGTACATGAAGACGGCGACCATGACTACAGCCATCAACCCTGAGACCTAACAAACCAAGATGGCTGCCTTCACCAGGGACTTCCTTACTGACACAGAGACATAGCTATGTAATACACAGAGAGCCACCACTGCTACTGGCCATTTAGTACATATGAAATTATGTTAAGCTAGTATCCATGCCAAGGTGGTGGATTCCTCCACCAAGCCAGGGAGCCTTGGCACATAGATTAGCATGTGAATATGGTATCCACTTGATCTGAGGCCTGGTCCATCACTCTAGAGCCCAAGGTATTTCTATCCTCTCGCTGATGACTCCAGCTCCTCATTGGGTCTAACTAAGGAACTACGACTCCTGGACACGCCCACCATTGCTGCCTCCTGCCTCCTATTGGTTAGGTCGAGGTTGTTGTGTCAAGGGATAGAGCCACACTTGGTTCTTGTTTACCTGTACTGAGGTTTTCAGTGTGTCACAGGAGGTTGGTGGCATCTTAATTGGGGAGGAGGGCTTGTGGTAATGACTGGAGCAGAATCAGTGGAATGGTATCAAATACATGGTTTCCATGTGTTTGATGCCATTCCATTTGCTCTGTTCCGGTCATTATTATGAGCCGTTCTCCCCTTAGCAGCCGTGTGTGTGTGTGTGGTGGTTCTACATTTGTCGTCTATTGTGCTGTTTCAGGAGGAGGCTGGATCTCCTTGTCTGTCACGCCTATAGTGTGTATCGCACGCACATTGGTGCCCATTGCTCCACTGAATGCCCTCTGCTTCTGCCTTCAATAGGATTGATTTTGATTGATATAGATATCCCTGGTGGCCTTGCACAGGTCTTAGGCTACACATTTTGTAAATGTCAGTTAACAAGTGCACCAGAAACCACGCCTTGTTATGTTAAAAAATAGTGCTCACGTTTATGAAAACCTCAAGCCTTCATGTGCCCCAGTTAATGATATTTTTAGTAGAATTTCAACAATAACCTTTAATTTGAGGGATGGAACAGGAATAATGTAAAGATGGGCAGCTAAAAGCCTGGGGAATACTGGAGCCATTGTAGGGAATAACCTTCTCACACATATTTGTGTCTTGTTAAAGGAAAGGTATGGATTTACATGTACATGTTGTTAAGGAGTCATGATGCAGTCATACGCACCACATAAACATGACATAGTATTTCTGAAGCCTTAGAGTGTCTTTATTATGTAGGTCAGTATGTGATTTATAATATGTGACATTCTACATATACCTAATTGGCTTAGTAAAACTATGTAGGTTTTATGGAGTGTTTTTTGGAATGTGTTGCGAGAACTTTATTGGACAGATTACATGTAAAGCAATACCTAAACAAGCTATTTCCAAAATGCAGAAGCCTTTTCTACACTGCCTTGTTCAACCACTCTCAATGAAGCCTTCTCTAATCTTTTCACAGATGTAGGCCAGGATTCAAACCAATGAAGCCTTCTCTAATCTTCTCACAGATGTAGGCCAGGATTCAAACCAATGAAGCCTCTAATCTTCTCACAGATGTAGGCCAGGATTCAAACCAATGAAGCCTTCTCTAATCTTCTCACAGATGTAGGCCATTATTCAAACCAATGAAGCCTTCTCTAATCTTCTCACAGATGTAGGCCATTATTCAAACCAATGAAGCCTTCTCTAATCTTCTCACAGATGTAGGCCAGGATTCAAACCAATGAAGCCTTCTCTAATCTTCTCACAGATGTAGGCCAGGATTCAAACCAATGAAGCCTTCTCTAATCTTCTCACAGATGTAGGCCAGGATTCAAACCAATGAAGCCTTCTCTAATCTTCTCACAGATGTAGGCCATTATTCAAACCAATGAAGCCTTCTCTAATCTTCTCACAGATGTAGGCCAGGATTCAAACCAATGAAGCCTTCTCTAATCTTCTCACAGATGTAGGCCAGGATTCAAACCAATGAAGCCTTCTCTAATCTTCTCACAGATGTAGGCCATTATTCAAACCAATGAAGCCTTCTCTAATCTTCTCACAGATGTAGGCCAGGATTCAAACCAATGAAGCCTTCTCTAATCTTCTCACAGATGTAGGCCAGGATTCAAACCAATGAAGCCTTCTCTAATCTTCTCACAGATGTAGGCCAGGATTCAAACCAATGAAGCCTTCTCTAATCTTCTCACAGATGTAGGCCATTATTCAAACCAATGAAGCCTTCTCTAATCTTCTCACAGATGTAGGCCATTATTCAAACCAATGAAGCCTTCTCTAATCTTCTCACAGATGTAGGCCAGGATTCAAACCAATGAAGCCTTCTCTAATCTTCTCACAGATGTAGGCCAGGATTCAAACCAATGAAGCCTTCTCTAATCTTCTCACAGATGTAGGCCAGGATTCAAACCAATGCAGCACTGTACCTTTTGCTTTCCATTAATTCTGAGGTGTAACTTCATGGAAATTGCCATTGGATCACGAAACTACACGTTCTTAACAAAAAACATTTTTATTCCGACACAGCAAACAAATTCGACAAGTCAAGTGCAGTGTAATATCGGTAATTTGTGCTACTTTTAATCACGAACCAAAATGTTTAATAAGACTTCCTTTTGGGTTTTGACACCGAAGGGTGGAGGGGTTTGACGTAAACGCTGAACACATACTAGTGACTCTATCTAACTGGACATTTTCTGTTTGATGCCTTTAGTCTACAAGTTTTCATTGGCCGTATGTACGAGATACACATGGTATACACCGTCCAAAGAAATGCTTACTTGCAGGTTCCTTCTCGACAATGCAACAACAATAAATAATTAAATATATAAATACAAACATGAAGTAAATGGCTCAGTAGAATAGAATAAACATTTGAGCATCAGTATAATACAGGAAGGCACAATTTATAGTCCAATATTTACACATGTTTTGGAGAAGGGGGGATTGGGTGGCAAGCGTTTAAATTGTGCAGTACAGCAGGGTGTGTCAAACTCATTTTGCCCCGGGGTCCGCATTCGCTCTTCAACGAGGTCTGGAGGGCAGCACAGAATAATAAACAAATATTTCCTTGCTCTCAAAATCTGTAAAAAAATAAACCTCTATCCATCGTTTTGGGAATTTCCGATGCTCCCTGACGGTCTGGCTTTCATTTCAGTGATTATTAGTGAGTTTCATTTTGGTTTTAGTCATTTTAAAAGTATATTGAATTTGTCCCCCCCATCTAAAAAAAAATGGTTTGACATCCTTGGTCTATATCAACTAACTTAGGTCTTTCACTCTCCAAGCCTCTCAAGGAAGTTAGATATATACTTAAAGGCCCAATGCAGCCATTTTTATATCAATATCAGAGTAACAATTAAGTTTCTTACGCTAATAGATTTCCATTAGAAATAGGTAAAAATTGCTTTAGCAACAAACTTTCTCTAGCAAGATTTCTTCTAGGACTGCCTGAGAGTGGTCTGAGTGTGGTTTGTTTTCAATTAAAATGGTAAGAAGTAAACCAAAATAGCTTCTTAGCTAAGGTACATTTTTCAAGCAAGAATATTGCTAAACTGTCTGGGAGTGGGCTGGGGAAAACTGAAAACCAGCTGTTATTGTCAGAAAGGTTTGGAACTATTTGTTATTGATCTATTAATCATTTTACCTCATGGTTATGTCACCATGGAAAG